>NC_092629.1:1696957-1831733 GCF_039555335.1 Amphiura filiformis
CGGACTTAAGGGATGGGTTTATATGTGTGTAAATGGAGGAGAAATGGGAGGATTTTGGCATGTTTGCTGTGATTGTTTGCCTAGCAATATTGATCACAAGTACACAATTGATGGTGCATATCAAGGACCAAACTCTATAGTTTTATATTTAAGCACGATCACTTCTGTAAGGTCATGGGAAATTATGTAAATCGGCTTTTATATTTGATGTTGCATATCGGCTCACGCACTTTTTTTTTTGTACCCAGTATTTCACAAAGTCCCTGTACTCTGATGACCATATGACTTTTTGCTGGTATGTTGAGCACTTTAAACAATTAATTATAGTACTTACCTCCTACTTTAGGAACATGCGTATGCCTTAATGTATGTCGACCATGTCAACAACCCAGTGTAGTTTTACATGGTTGGAAAAGTCTATTTCCTTTCGCTATTTTGCCAATCATAATTCATAAATTGTCCAACTTTTTTGACAAAAAAGAGTTTTGCAACTATTCCGCCAGCAAGGAAACACAAATTTATGTGTATCCAGTGCGTCATTTACGTTTAAATAGTTCAGTTTATTGTCAAGTTGTGCCTCTATACGCCATATTTACGGAATTGATGATACGAGCTGATACGGAATTTTTGAACCCAAATTTCTTGAAATATACATTACCTTTTTAACTTCTCGCCACGAAATTGGATTCATAAGAAGGTCAAATACACGCCTTCCATTATGGCTGGTATCATCATCTCGATTGGTGTCTTGTGTTAGTATTATTCCATATTTTGCTGGTAGAAGTTCAATGAAACCCTCCATAATTCACGACTACTGTAGTAGTATAAAAAGGGGGATTCTGGGACACCCTTGTATTTCCCCTGTAAAAATCAAAAAAAACTCTTAACACAAAAAATACACACAAAACTTTTAATACCCTGTAATCCCCCTGCATTATTTTACCCTAAGCTTCCCTGTATTCTTCCCTGTAAATTGTTCAAAAATAACAACACAGGATTACACAGAAAAACAATTTACACAGGATTACACAGAAAAACAATTTACACAGGATTACACAGAAAAACAATTTACACAGGATTACACAGAAAAACAATTTACACAGGATTACACAGAAAAACAATTTACACAGGATTACACAGAAAAACAATTTACACAGGATTACACAGAAAAACAATTTACACAGGATTACACAGAAAAACAATTTACACAGGATTACACAGAAAAACAATTTACACAGGATTACACAGAAAAACAATTTACACAGGATTACACAGAAAACAATTTACACAGGATTACACAGAAAAACAATTTACACAGGATTACACAGAAAAACAATTTACACAGGATTACACAGAAAACAATTTACACAGGATTACACAGAACAATAATTTACACAGGATTACACAGAAAAACAATTTACACAGGATTACACAGAACAACAATTTACACAGGATTACACAAAAACAATTTACACAGATTACACAGAAAAACAATTTACACAGGATTACACAGAAAAACAATTTACACAGGATTACACAGAAAAACAATTTACACAGGATTACACAGAACAATAATTTACACAGGATTACACAGAACAATAATTTACACAGGGATTACACAGAAAAACAATTTACACAGGATTACACAGAAAAACATCCTTGTATTTTTAATTCACCCCAATCCAAATTACACGGAAAAAATTCCCCTGCATTTCAACTTATCCAAAAAAAATGCAGGGGCAAAAATTCCCCTGCATCTCAAATCAAAAAAAAATTGATATTCTACACAGAAAAAAATCCCCCTGTATCTCATATCCAGTCTTCAACTATTATGACCTTGAGCTGACCCAAGTAGGGGAACAATCAATTTGTCTAACCGGAAACCTAGCCTGGAGGCAACTCACAAATCCTTGACTAGCACACTTATGTACACTGTTGAGTTGCAGGAAGTGAGACAAAGTGGTTTTATGCTAAGCGGGAAGAATTAATTTGATATGTCTAACCAGGCGGAAACCTAGCCCGAGGCATTGTGGAGTTGAAACTTAATAACACACATTCCTTTGTTAACATGTTGCCTGATCAACCCTATTTACGTACATTAGGATAGTTTTGCAGGGAATTTTTTGTTGTTGATTTTATCCAGTTGCCAGATTTTTTGATACAAATTGGGCGACATACCTAAATGTATCACACATTCCGATCCGGCATACACATTCCGATCCGACATAATTTTTTGAAAAATTTTTTAATTTTTTTTGATACTGTTTGGAATGTTTATGCCGGATCGGAATGCGGAAATGCTAAACAGTGATGGCGCTGTTATTTTTTACTAGTTAATACCAGCTGGGAGAGGGCACACACTATTTTTAGATTTTTTCCTAATTTAAAAAAATAATTTAAGAAATTTTGATATAATAAAAAAAATCTTATAATAAAAAAAATGGAATCGTTTAAAAATTATCGCAACATCGAAAAAGAAATTACTCTTGAGTCAAAAGTTGAAAACAAGCATTTGTTTGTATTTTACAAGGATCAGTGGATTCAGCTTAGTCATAAGAAAAATCCAGACAAATTTTTGGTTATCATACGATGATTAATCGATATGATGGAATTTTGTGTACTGAACTTGGGCTGTGTAATCCGCTTAAATATTCGAAAGAGCTATATTTGAGACACAAAGAATCATATAAAAAGGCTTCTAAAAAATATTATGCTAAAAAGAAAGCAAAAAAAATCAATTTAGAAAAATAAATATTTTGGTTTAAAAAGAATATAATAAAGAATAAAGCTAGAATGCCGGTCGCTCAATTGCTTCTAACCGCGAAGCAATTTCGCAACTACGCTAGAAATAATGGATATCGAGGATACTCCAGACTAAAAAAAGAAGATTTGAGAAATTTAATCAGCAAACCTCCTCCGGATTACAAGGCGATCGATGAAGCAAAAAATGAAGAAAGACGACAAAGAGGAGAGTACACCGTAAAAGAATTACACGCGATTGCAAAAAATGCGGGCCTTCGAGGATACTCGAGACTGAACAAAGATGCTCTCAGTCAAAAACTTGAGGATAATTTTTTTCTTTCTAACAATTTTGACGTTGTGGTACCACCCGCAAATCCTCGTCATCCGTTCAAGATCAAAAAGACCGATTCGAATCTTATCAACTTTTTCGAACTGTACACGATCGAAGGACGCTTTGGTTACGACCCCAACGCCTTCTTTATGACCGTCAAGCTGAGCATAATCAGTCTTTTAAACAACAACAGGCAGAAAAAAATTCACATGGCTCTTAAGTGTACGTTTGAAAAAACAAACCCGCAAACTGGCGAAACTGATACTATAACCGGCACATTTCGTTCTACCACGAAGGAGATTTTAGCGGGTACGGTTCTTGATGATTATTACGGAATCACGACGGGTGAAATCTTGCAGAGCCTATTCGCATTCACAAACAATGGAAGTGGCTGGGTATTCAAGATCATAGAATTCTTGAATATTTACATGACCAAGTACCAACCGATGCAAGGAGACTCGTACACTCCGACTCCAAAAGATCTAGCCCCCAAAAAAGCGATCATCAATATGCAAAATAAAGATCCACGGTGCTTCGTGTGGAGCGTCGTTCGAGCCCTCAATTTAGTTGATATTCATCCCGAAAGAATAACCGAAGAACTTAGGATACAAGCCAAAAAGTACGACTGGGATGGTATTTCCTTTCCGACTCCTATATCACAAATTGCCAAGTTTGAAAAGAACAATCCTACAATCTCCGTAAATGTAGGATTGTACAAACCAAAGGGTACTGACAAAGACACGAAGTACAACCACGCCATTGATCCCTTAGTAAAGAGCGATCACCCCGATCGTCCTCATCGCGTTGATCTTCTCTTGATTAAGGGAAAAAACTCTAAAGGCGAAGAAACCAGTCACTATACCGTGGTTAAGGACATGGGCAGACTTTTGAGGAAGATAACAACCAAGAAAAACGTAAAACACTACCACTGCAGAAACTGCTACAAAGGTTACATTTGCAAAGAACGACTAAGGGTGCACGAAGATTTATGCCATTCTCATGAGACTTCGAGAATTGAGATGCCAAAAGCAACGAAAGACGGTGATCCTCCAACTCAGTACTTCAAGCACTTCTTCAAGTCGCAGCGCGCTCCATTCGTCGTTTACGCCGACTTTGAAGCCTTTACAAATCCGATACAAACCTGCCAACCTGAAGTTTCGCAGAAGACGACGAAATACCAAAAGCACGAACCTTCGGGCTTTTGCTACTACATCAAGTGTTTTGATGATTCCGTGTACTCTCAAGATCCCGTAATGTACACCAAGCAAAGCGAAACTGAGGACGTATCCCGAGTTTTTGTGAACATGCTCGAGGAGGACGTTAGAAAGATCTACGACAGGTTTTGGAAACGGGAAAACAATCCTTACATACTCGCGAAAAATATGATCATCAGTCCCAAAGAGCGAAAGTTATACATGAAGTCTACGCGATGTCACATTTGTAAGGAACCTCTAACCCCGAAAAATGAAAAAACAGAACCGTTAGAGATCACTGTCACTTTACTGGAAAATTCAGAGGAGCCGCTCACAATCAGTGCAATATCGCTTACAGAGCGCCAAATTTCATTCCGGTATTCTTTCACAATCTCGCGGGATACGACGCTCACCTCTTCATCAAAAATCTCGGAAAGACCGAGGGAAAAATAGACTGCATTCCGAACAACGAGGAAAAGTACATCTCCTTCAGCAAAACAATGGTGGTAGATTCCTTCGTTCCTATGAGGAATCGAATTGTAGCGCGACCGAACGAAGTCTGCCATATTTGCAAAGACCCTCTAACACCAAAAAACAAGAAGAATCCAACCGTAGCCGATGTGTCGTATCCAAAGAAAGAATCTTTAGGACCGGCTCACCAAAAGTGCATCAAACCCGTCGATGTCAAACACGAAATCAGGTTTCTCGATAGCTTTAAGTTTTTGTCTGCCGGCTTGGGTACGCACGTGGATAATCTTTCGAGTCTTCCCGAAATCACAAAATTTTTCAAAGACGACGAAAAATTGCAACTTCTTCTGAGAAAAGGAGTATACCCTTACGATTACGTCAACTCTCTAGAAAAACTTCGAGAGACCAGTCTTCCTCCCAAAGAAGCGTTTTACTCCAAGCTCATTGACGCGGAAATTTCCGACAAAGATTACCAGCACGCTCGGAATGTTTGGAATACCTTTGGAATGAAAACCATGAGGGAGTACCACGATCTGTATCTCAAGTCGGACGTTCTCCTTCTAGCCGACGTGTTCGAAAATTTCAGAAAAACCAGTCTGAAAAATTACGAACTGGATCCTTGCTGGTACTACACGGCCCCAGGCCTATCTTACGACGGCATGCTAAAAACAACGGGTGTACGTCTGGAACTTCTCACTGATTACGACATGACTTTGTTTTTTGAAAACGAAAAGAGAGGCGGGGTTTCCATGATACCTACCAGACATGGCAAAGCCAACAACAAGTACATGGGTGACGATTACGATACGAGCGAGCCTAGCAAGTTCCTCATATACTTAGACATGAACAACCTTTACGGAGATGCGATGAGACAACCGCTTCCGGTCGGTGATTTTAAGTGGATGACGCCGAAAGAACTAGACAATTGGCGCGAAATCCCGTGCACTCTTAAAGTGGATTTGGAATATCCTAAAGAGCTGCACGACCTTCACGACGACTTTCCCCTAGCTCCGGAAAGAAAGATTGTAAACAAAGTGGAAAAACTAATTCCGAATCTGAACGACAAGGAAAAGTACGTTATCCACCACGTGGCTCTGAAGCAGTGCTTGGAGCTTGGACTCAAACTGACCAAGGTTCACAGTGGGATAAAATACCGAGAGGAAGCCTTCATGAAATCGTACATCGACAAGAATACCAGTCTTCGAACAAAAGCTGAATCGGAGTTTGAGAAGGATTTCTTCAAGTTGATGAACAACAGCGTCTTTGGAAAAACGATAGAAAACATTCGAAACAGAGTGGACATTAGTCTCGTGAACAGCGAAGCCGAAGCTCGCAAGTTATCCACAAAACCCACCTACGACCGATACACCAGCTTTGACGAAAACCTCGTAGCCGTTCACATGAAGAAGACCTCGCTGTACTTCAACAAGCCGATATATCTCGGAGCGAGCATCCTGGATATCGCAAAGGTAAAGATGTACGCCTTTCACTACAATTTTATCAAACCCATGTACGAAAACAAAGCGAAGCTCTGTATGACGGATACAGACTCGCTACTTTATGAAATCGAGACCAAAGATTTCTACAAGGACATCACTCCATACGTGGACCGCTACTTTGACACTTCCAACTACCCAGCTGATCATCCATCGGGAATTCCGACCGGAAAGAACAAAAAAGTTCCCGGCATGGTCAAGGACGAAGCCGGAGGAAAGCAGATAGTGGAATTTGTTGGACTGAGAGCAAAGTTGTACTCCTTCAGAATGCACGAGGGAAACGAGGAAAAGAGGTGCAAAGGCATCAAGAAAGCGGTCGTCGAAAGAAAAATTACCTTCGACGACTACAAGCAATGTCTTACTGACAAAAAACCTCAGACGAGAGAGATGAATGTGATTAGGAGCTACAAGCACGATATCTACACAGAAACCGTTAACAAAGTCGCTTTAGATGTTAACGATGACAAAAGAGTCATACTCGAAGACGGAATACACACGCACGCGATTGGACACTACGCCGTAAAACTTGAATAAGAAATTTTACTTCAAAACTCTGTCGGGTGGCAACTGTGTACCCTCGGGTACTATCATAAGCTCCTGTCTAACAAACGCTCTTTTTGGTGCTCCCTTCGACAAATAGTACAAAATTGGATCACCCGGTGTTCTCACGATACTATCAACCGTGTAAGTTTCCAGAGACCAAATGGGATCGGTTGCGCGTCTTCTCTCACCTCCCTCCAACTCTCCGGGAGCGTAAAGATATCTCAATCTCACGTTACCTGGAATTTCAATCTCATTTTTCAACTTCTGTGGAGCTGAAGGCATCGTTTCAATCTTTTTCTTCTTGATAGCATCAGCCGGTTTCATTCCTATCAGCCGAGTCTCTTCGCTGTTCAAAGCTCTGATCACATCCGGAAGCCTACCCACCCACTCGGTAGACCTCACATTTTTTTGACCACGAGCCTCCATCAGTATTTCCTGCGAGTACTGATGGCCAAACAGTCTTTCAGCCAAAGTTCTGTTGAATCTTTCAACAATTGCCTGAGCTCTATGTTGACCAGGCAACCCTCTTCTGATATCGACCTTGTGCTTTTTCATCACTTCGTTCACTTTGCCCATGAATTCTCTTCCAGGATCGACCTGCAGAAGCTTCGGCCACTTTAAAACTCGAGAGTAAATTTTTTTTTTTTTTTTTTCCACCTCCCCAGATTCCTTCGAGTTCAGAGGCTCAGCTTCCTTGTATCTGCTCGCGACATCCACCACCGTCAACGCGTACTTGTAAAGCTTTTTTCCTTTACTCGGTCTGTCGTGAGGAGAAACAACAAATCGGCTTGATGAACTTCATTAGGTACACTTACGTTAAATTTTGCTCTGGGAATGTACTTCGGAGGTGGTAGGTAAATTTGCCACTGAGTCTGCTTTTTCAAAAATTTCTAGCTTTTTCTTTCGTCACTCCAGCCTCTTTCGCCAGCTTGTCTATCGCAGAAACACCCTTCCAATACCCTCTCGGACTGTAGTAAACCTTAGACATTTTAGTTTCAGCCATCTTTTATTTTTAGCCTCGATTTAAAAATAAAAACAGTTTAAAAAAATCCCGACTAATAAAAAATAAAAACAGTTTAAGAAAATCCCGGCTAATAAAAAACAAACAAAATGGCAAAACAATCAAGCATACTGAAGGTGGAATTTGAGCACTTGTTAGAAGAGCAAAAAGGATCCTCAATTTTGAAATGGGTTGAACTAGAAGAAGGTGGAATTTACGAAATTACCAATTTTGAGATCATGGAAACCAGGGTTGGAAAATCCGGAGTTATCACTCTCAGTGATAACACTCGAGTTTGGAGTTGTTCTACCCTAACAAAAAGGCTAGAGAACTTGGACTTGGACTTTGGTGAATCAATAGCTCTTGTTAAACCCACGGGCAAAAAAGAAAGCAAAACAACCGGGAACATGTACCACAGTTTTGACCTTGTAGTGAAAGAGTTGGAATATGATGAAGACTCAGACTAGACGTACAGTCTAATATAACCAACAAAAAAAATCTCCTTTAGACATTCAGTCTAAAGGAGATTTTTATTGTTACAAAAATGAAGTGTACGAGTAAATATAAGCGTTGTTTTTGCAAATTGTGTAAAAAGAAAACTCGCCTCCGGAACAAAAAACCGATTTGCAACCTATACGGTACCGAATTCACTCGGTTGTTTAAAGAACCCGCACGAGTGGAGCAAAGAGTTCCACCAAAATGTAAAAATTGCAACTCAGAATACATAGTAGACGATGTGTGTTATGATTGTGGTTTAGAAAATGACGCGTCTCTTAACGAGAACTCACCCCGAGTTAACATCGACCAAATTCGACAATCGATAAAGTACTGCGAAACCAAGACCTACCAGTTTGAAGAATACATCGAAATCTATCGAGGAAATGTTACGAATTTGAACGAAAAAAAATTATTGTTCGAGTCCCCTCCGCGTAAAAAAGACTTGTTAAAAGTCTTGAGATCAGACCCAAAAGCCGTTCACAAGATTTACTACGAAATTACGGGCAATTTTCCTGTCGATTTTTGGCATGATCGAGCTAATTTGTTATGCGATCTTGATAATATACTGAAAATTTATCTACAAAATAAACCCAAGAGAAATAATTTCAATATTCACTACGTTCTCTTCTACCTACTCAAGCGAAGAAATTATTCCGTAACTCTCGATGATTTTCCAGAGATTAGAGGCTCAGCTCCCACCCAAATACTTTTATCCAAAGTATTTGATAGCGACCACACCGGTTCCGAGCAATCCCAGTCCGAGCAAAGCTAATTCCCCATTTTGGATCGATTTTGTTTGATCTTCGTCGAGATACTCTCCATCATAAAGTTGTGGTTCGGGTGGAAAAGAATCCATCAAAATTCCCGTTAAATTATAATACTGTCTCATCGCGTCATCGACGTCCGAAAAGGTTCTCTCCGCGTGACCCTGTTTTTTAATTGATCGTTGATGTAATCTATTCTTGAAAGACGCGCTAGATTCCAAGAATCTCGGTCGTGCTGAAGTTTTTCGAGAGCGAGATCGTGTCTTTTGCGTTCTTCCGAACTACTGAGAGAGTTGAACAGATAATTGCTCCCTGAAAATGCCAAAGCGTTAACCATGGCTCCACCAACCATGAATGCGATCGACGCCATTTTTCTCTTTATTTTTACAAAAAACCTTCTTAGCACAGATAGTGCTAAGAGGGTTTTAATATACCTACCTTGACAGAATGTTTCCCTTGGACTAAACCATAATTTCATCCGGAAGAATTCCTTGATTCACGAGCCAATCTCTGAGCATCGTAGCCGAATAGACGCTCAAAATCAACTTTCCGATATCCTCCACATCAAGCTGCGAGAGATTAGCCGGCTTCATTTTTAGGAACTTTTTCATAACGAACGAGTTAGCCCATATACCGAGGCTTATCGTTGTTGCGTGATACGCACCGTTTACGATCATTTTTACGTTTGGATTGGTTTCTGCCATCTTCTTTATTGTAACTAAAAATCATCGAAAGGATCGACTTTTGGTTGATGATCGACCGCTGTGGTCACGGTGGGTGGGCTTTCAGTCGTACCGTTTAAGGTAGAATACCCGTATGCCACTATCCCTCCAACGACGACGACCGCTCCTCCAACAAGAACTGGACCTGACAACCAGTTTGACACGTCTGAAGGTGTACGTGACGTTTTGTCTATGGTGGGCGGGTTCTCCCGTGTCGTTTCCTCTGCTTCAAAGGCTTTCATTTTGCTGCCCTTTCTTTGTTTCTTGCGGCTAATGCTTTTCCAGCGGCAACCCGGTTCGGGTTTTGACTTTTGCTTGATTCACTCCTGCCGTCACTTTTGTCGGAGGTGTCGTGTCCGCTGCTGGAACGTCTACTGATTTGGTTTCTAGATCACTCATCTTTTATTATTAGAAAAAATCTATAGATACCTGTAGAATCAGCTATAGATACCTGTAGAATCATCTATAGATACCTGTAGAATCATCTATAGATACCTGTAGAATCATCTATAGATACCTGTAGAAGCATCTATAGATACCTGTAGAAATCATCTATAGATACCTGTAGAATCATCTATAGATACCTGTAGAAATCATCTATAGATACCTGTAGACTCTTGCGAAAGCTGAAATTTTCTTTAAAACTTCATTTTAAAGTTTTGATAAATAATTATAAACAAAAATCAGGCATTGATCATCGGAACCGAGATTGGTGTTTTAATAGCGGCCGGTATTTTTTATAAGAAAAAAACCGACGAACTCTGGGAAGCCATTCACGAACTCAGAGAAAAGGTGGAGAACCTAGAAAAGCAACCGGTTGCGCGCAGGCAAAAGCAAAAAAAAAGCACAATTCGATAAAGCTCGTCAAACCCGAAAAGAAAGAAAGTTGGAACAATCTGTTTGAAGATTCTGACTCGGAAACTCAGTAAGATGACGGATTCGTTCTCCGAAGAATCAGATTTCAGCGACGAATGCGACGCGTTCGATCCGCTGTACTGCGATTCAAAAGGGGAGCATCTCACCTTATCGCAGAGGGTAAAAAGAAGCAGAGAGAGGATCGCCGAGAAAAGAGAAGTCGAGCTCCTAAAGACACGACTCCTGGTGGAAGAGATCGCGCAGAGCAAATTTCCCAGAAAAAAAATGCCCTACAAGGAGAACGAACCCCGGTGACGCTCGTTCACTTCCTCTCGTTCGGGTGCAAGAACTCGGTCTACGAAAAAGAGATAACCTTGAAAACTAAAAAATGTTCGAGGGATATTTTTCTCGAACATTTTTTTTTAGTTTTGAAACTTTTGTAATATTTTTTTTTTTTTTTTTTTAAAGTTTAGTCAAACCAAAAAAATTCAAGAGGAATAAATACTTCCTCTTGAATTTTTAGTTTCAGGATCTCAAAGGGTTAATCAATCACATCAATACTTGGGGAGTCGTCTACTGTGCACTTCGCTTCTGGTGGAAAGTCAACTTGTTTAACACCGTTGCTAGTTAACAGAATAGCCTCCAACGGAGCTAGCATACGTCCAAAACTATGATACAGCCCACAGGTCCATTTGTTTAAAGCTAAATCAATAAAGGGTCCTTCGTTCAGAGACTCTTCCAGAGCATCGCGATCAGTAATCGCCAAATTTTTTGGAAGGAAGAGTCCGACCAAATTTACGTAAGCGGTAACGAAGTGCTTTTTCATTGACCTGGTCACTATCCCACCCATGTGAGCCTCGTATCTGGCGTAGAGTCTCATCAGGCTCTTTTGATCAAGCCTATCGATCTCAGCGGAGGTTATGGTCTTTCCCAAATACTCTTTGCTTTTTTTTTTTTTTGCTACGCCGATCAACCGTTCCCGCAGCTGTTCCGTTTTAGCAGAGTCCGTGTTTACAAGTTCCTCCCGTGTAGCCGTACCGTCTAAGGTAGACATTCCGCCTATGGTAGGCGTTTCGCTCAGGGTGGGCAGAACGTCCACGGTCATCGCCTCGTTAACTATATCTTCAATTTCAGTCATCTTGCTTTTTTATCTTAAGATTATTTTTGCCACCAGTACTCAGTCGGTTGCTCGGTAATTAGAATTAGTTTGGAATGTTTTTGTTTAGCTAGCTTTTTTTTTTATCTCTTTTCTCTTCTAGAGTTGGGATTATATCGTTCTCCTTAGAGTCTCGCCGAAACTATCTTGATCTTTTGTGTAAAACAAGGCTGTCCATTTTGTCTGCTCTCTGAGATCGGTAACGATGGAGTTATATTTTGTGTAAGCACCCAAACGGAGCAATTATCGTGTCTTCCCGAGAATGCTAGCTGAGAAAGCATCTGTTTCTTTTTGGTTAATGATCTGTCAGAGCTGCAGTCGTCGATAATGAAAAGTGTGTGTCCGTCTTGTATTCCATAAGTTTTGTAGCCAAATTTCAAACAATCGTTCAGCCAACGTCGGACTTTGGACACCAGTTAGGATCCATTGGAATGACATCAACGTCCTTAAAAAACCAGGATCTGTTTAAGTACGCTTTGTTGCGCGTCCAGGTAGGGCAAACGATTATGATGTATTCAAAGAAATTCTTGTATTCCTCTCGAGTAAATCCAAAACAAATTCAGTCTTGCCACAGCCGGTGGCTCCGCAGATTATAGCCGAGTGCGCGTGTTTTGGAAACATCTTTTATTCTAGTATTTCACGCTCTGCAATTTTCCGGCTTCGATATTCACCTTTGCATCCTGTATGTAGTACACGTAAGCGTTCAACGCTCCTGCAGCCTCGGCTTCTTTTTCGATTTCGATTTGAATACTCTGACTAGCTCCTTCAATTTTCCTACCAGATCCATGCAACGTGCCATCATCCGTGGTTCTCATGTCCAACCAGAGTCCATACTTGGTCGTGAGATAATCTGGTAAAATCACATCGGCCAATTCCGCTTCTTTGATTATGTGTGGGACGGTTCTGAATTTTCCATCCGCAAAGTGCTTTTGAATTTCTTCAAAATGGTGGTGAGGTAACATTCCGCTTGCATACAGCTGGTTTGGGTTCCCGTCTAGAGTGGCTGAGACTTTTTTGATTTTTGGGTTGTATAATTTCTCAGAATCTCGAGCGTAATCGGCTCCTCCATCCGCGGGATCTACGAAAAGAATCAAAATGCCTTTCATGGACTTTGCTCGTGGTGCCAGGACAATATTCCAGACGGTGTTTGATTTGTCCAGCGACTCCTTGCTGTGTCTCATAACTCTATCGTACATAACCACGCTTTTTCCATCGTACATGTTGCTGATCATCATCGCCGTCTCTTGTGAGCTTACCACATCAAACTCCAGGTGAATGTTAGAAATGGAGTATCTGGCAGCTGTGTCTGTGGAAACTATCACTTTCCCATAGTTGTTAAAAGTTAGTTCGTAAGAGAGTCTGTCTTTTAACTCGAACTGGAAAAATGGGTTGTGGGAACTCAGCATTTCAAAGTCCAACGGGATGCAGAACATGTTGCCATAATTCTTGTCCACGGCAATATCCTTGGCGTCGGCACCTTTGTCACCGGCATCTATTCTGTGCTTACGCCCTGCTCCAGATTGAATACCCTGATAGACGGCATTTGATCGCTCCTTGGTTGTTTTCCAAAGATCTTGATAGCACAGAAAAACGTCAGCATCGTTCAGGGTGTATATGCTCTGTCCTTCCAATTTGACCTCAATTTTTGACACTATCGCTCTTCCAAGATTATTTACGATCGTTCGATTAACATCTTGGTTTCCACCAGCCGCAGAATTCAAATCAACATTGAATGAAAGTCTGCTAGTTCCAGGGACTATGACATCATTTTTCCAAGGTCTGGGAACCTCACTGTAAGGATTTCACCCTGATTGATAGTACTTGGAACGTGTGTGTTTCGAATGCTGCGTCGAATACCATTGATTCCTCGTGCATTACGAAGTTGTCGGTATGGGTCCAATTTGTATCCGTATTCAGTCGCCATCTTTTATTTATACGTAAAATAAAACCAAAAGATGGCAGATTTTAATCCTCGAGAAGACATTCAGATGGATGACTTCGATGAATTCGAAGATACGATCGGAGATACCACGGGAGCAGTTGGTGGTACACCGGCTGAGACTGATTTTGGTGATGAGCAAATACAAACGGAGGGTCAGAGACGACGAGGAAGCGTCGGTTGGGAAAATCCCGATGTGAGTTTCGTTTCCGATAAGAGTCGAAATTCCATCGAAGATCTCAACGATCGACTCGATCTATTAAAACTTCGTGAAGACAGTCCTTCCCTGAGGAAAACCGTCAAAACATTGAATCGACAAAAAGCGGAACTGGCTAGGGATGAGTTTCGGGATTACGTGAAACGCTTAGGATACACGCAACAAGGAACGATCTTTGCTACTGAAGCGGTTTTTGCGGTAGATGAAACCGGAAGAATCAAAGTTAGTTACAGAAAAAAACAAGTTTGGTTAACCAAACAAAATTCGAGCGAATTTTACCCCCTAGAATCGATAGCTAAACAAGTAAAAGGCAAAGATCCAGGAGGTACCAATTTTGTCAAAGTAGGTCTCGGAATCAAGGATTTCAAACGAGGATCAACGCCGCAAGTGCAGGAAAGTGCCGAAAAAGCGTCAACTAGCGCGAGAGATGTATCACCCTAACCACTACACCGCTGGTAGACCAAACAACACTAAAAGAGTTTTGGAGGGTCTTCAAAAACAAACCAAGACATGGAAGGTTTAGCCAATGAATTGCCAAATGATCCTCACGAAGAAATCCGAAATTTTTTAACCGAACGAGGACAACTCAAGAAGCTGTCTGATGTCTATGAGCACCTTGTCCGAAGAAGGAATGAAAAGGAAACTGAAGTGAAAGCATTAAAGTCTAAAGGACGCGGTTCGGTCAGTTTTACTAACCCAACTTACGAAGGTGATGAAGGAGAGCCTCTGCTACCTGTCAGCGAAGAAGATGCTGAAAGAGCTAGGGAGCTTGAAAGCGATATCAAAGAGTTTGACAATGCCATCGCGGATCAAGATGCCAAGGTCAGAAATTCGCTTCAGCGTCTGCGAAGATCGATCGAAAGTTTCATAGACAGCGATGCTACCACGGGAAGTCGGATTCGAGAACTCTTTAGACGAGAGGGTGTTACCATAGTTTCGCTGCTCACAGCCATCGGAATGACGATAGCAACCGTCGTCGAGGGTATTCTGTTAGCCACCAAATCCGCAGTCTCAGCGATTACGCCGAAGCCTCCAGAACCAAAACCAGGTCCTCCTAAACCAGACCCAGGTCCTGAACCTGGACCATCACCAGGACCCCCACCAAAGCCTAAAACTTGGACCGATTGGATTAAGGATCAGCTCAAGAAAATAGCCAATCTCCTTTTGAAACTTGGAGACAAAGCTTTGATCGCACTTCCAGGGATCATCGGGGCTGTTGTGAATTTCTGTCTCAAAGCTGCAGGGTCTGTTGCTGGCTTTCTATCTGATCACATATGGACATTAGCTTTGGGTGTTGGAATTTTGTTGTACACTACAGTTATGGAATTTGTCAAAGAAGTAAAAAAATCTTCTCACTAGAATTTAGTGAGAAGACTTTTTTGTGTGTGTCCAACTTATTTTTTTAAACCCAAAAAAATAAGAAAATTGCAGCGGCAAAAAAAAATAGAGAAAGCTTTTTCTCATCATGCATTAGAGGCTCTTCAGTCAAGGGTGGACTTTCAGTCAAGGGTGGACTTTCAACCTCCTCTAAAAACAACGGACTTTCCTCAGGAGCACTGTCTCCAACATTCGGTCGAGAGTCGGTGTTTACGTCTGAGTTTAGCCCTATCTGCATGTCATCCGTGGCGATTTGGATGAAATTGTTGTATCCGTTTACGGATCCCACGAGGATTTCCATGTTGCTCGGGAGCAGGTAAAGTCCGTGACCCACGACAAAATCCAGTTTGCGTTGAGCGTACTGAAGAGTTCTCTGGTATCTGTCTATCGAGTCCGGAAAATCCACGACCGAGTTGATCGCATCCTCGACGTTTGCTAGAAATTGTTTCTGAGCGTCGAACGCCTTGCCGGAGCCCAAGATGTCGTAAAATTGTTTGTTGAAGAAGTAACTGCCCATTCCGTTGGAAAGATCGAACTTTTGTCTCCAATTAGCTCTCGCGGACACTCCGAATTCGTTGCAAATTCTTTCGTAAGCGTGGTGTCGATCCCGTTGTTCAGAGGATTGAAGGATTCCTCCGAGGGTAGTGGACAGGACATTTCCGACAGGATTCTTCTGATCTGATAATATGCGTGAAATCTGAACACGGATCGAATCATCGGATCTTTGTGACTGAGAAGTTCTTTGGACACCCGCATCCTGACGTGGCGCACCAGACCGCGAAGTTCAGCTGGTTTTGCCAAAATTGTATCTGGTTGGAGAGCCAGTCATCGTACACGGTTTTGTCCGTGACTCTCGGAAGTTTGTACTTTTGCCACAAACTGGGAAATCTTACGTAAAATTTTCCTTTTTTGCTGACTTGAATTTCTTGATTCACGAGACTGAAACCGTGCGTCGGTTCGAATACTCCTCCGGTTCTCATTTTATTGAAAGATAAAAGAAAAATGTTTGTTACAATTACCGGCACCGGCAAAGGAAAACCTTATCGCCCGTTGCAAAGTATAGACAATAACGGCAAAAACTTAAAAATTGGAATCAAAAGGATCTCAGGTCGAGTAGGTTGGTTCAACGTCGAAGAAGAACTCGAATGGAGGTACACTCAAGGAGGGCAGGGACCTGAAGAAGCGATAAAAATAAGCCCGGGGCTGTATGATTTTGACCTGCTCGCAAAAGAATTCACGAGTCAAATCGACGGTTTCGAATTTGAAGTCGACGACCGCGATGGAAAACTCAACATGAGAATTCACGAGCAGTATCAGATTTGGTTTCCGGACCGCGTTCGAGAAATGTTCGGATTGGACGACGAAGGGTGGCTAGCAGATGGTGAATACACGGGAGATCGGGCGATAGAATTTTTACCTCGAAGAATTCTCGTATACCTGAATCAGCTGTCAACCACGGACAATCTCAAAAACAACGACGACGTTCTGCAGGGAGGTCAGGTTCTTGGGTCTATCGATCTCACAAACGCCGCGTTCGGGGAATACTTCGTTTCGACCTACGAAAAGCCGAGTTTCAAAAAACTGCAAAACGGAACCATCCACGAGCTCGACTTCAACTTCAAAGTAGAATGGAAAAATTCTTCGAGAAAGCTCGATAATCACGATCAACCGCTGGATTTGGAATTTGAAATCCAATAAAATAAAAGAAAGAATGTCTATCCGGGGACCAACGATCAAAAAAAATCAACGTCAATAGCTGGCGAAGATGTAGATCTTTCCGCGTACGTCAAAAAACTGGAGCGCGAATGACCGGAAGGATTAACATGGGAGGAAAAAAAAAATAACGGGGTTGATGAATCCAACCGAGCCGCAAGATGCAGCTACTATGGGTTCCGTGACCAGCCTAACCTCATGGTTAAACGACAGAAAAGTTTCGAAGGATGGCGACTCAATGACCGGCGAACTCGCTATGAGCGGCAATAGAGTCACGGGTCTCGGAACTCCCACGGACAACGAGGACGCTGTGACGAAAGAGTACGTAGACCGGCAAATTGGACACGAGCACGATACCAGCTTGCATGTTTTGGGGAGATTCATGGTATGGATGAACGAAGACGGAACGCACTATGTTTCCATCCGAGCCAAAAAAACATCGACTTGAGAGAGACAAGTTGATCGAAATTAAAAACGGAATGAACAACACTTTCAACGCTAGGCCTATGCAAATTGGCATCACTGCTGGGTTTACGAATTTGCCGAATCCCGGAAAAGATTTGACCCCCATGCGACTCACTAGACCTTTAGAAATTTTCTTCAACAACCCACATTTTATTGTTCAGCCTTGGAACCTCTCTTTGTCGGTAAAATCGGGAGTGAACCCGCCGAACGCCCCAGCGAACGCTTGTTCTTTGACATTTCAGTCTAATCAGAATTTCTTCATGTACCTAAATATTACTTGGACCGACGACTCGATATCGTTCAAAGTGCTAAATAACGCGCGGCAAACCCTCTTTTCCACATCCGTTCAAACGGACACTACGATTATGCATCATGTCTCGATCGAGTACGTTGAAAATAAGCTTTGCTTTTGGATCAACGGGGTTTCAGCAGATGTCTACAGAACTCAAGCCCTGGTAAGTCTCCTTGGAATCAACATGAATTTTGAGCAACTGGGAATACTTAGCTTCTACGAAAAAATTTAACCAAGCAAGAAATCATACAGCATTTCGTTGAAAACCACGTTTTAAACTTTACGGATGATGAAGTTCTAATTGACTAATTAAATAAAAGGATGAAAAACCTACAGCACCGCAAATGTACCCTGATCTTCCACAGGAGAGGATCAGGGAGTTCAATTTCGACTAAGTAAGATATCCGAAATCCGCGACTCCTCGAAAAGGAAGTTGACCAAAGAGATCAACTAAGGAGAAAATACAAAACAGTTTGGAATGTGTTTTACAACACGGCTCAAGTAGCAGGACTCGTCGCAGTTGGAAGCGGAACGGGAGCTGTTGGAACTCTAGCCACGGGTGTTGGAGCTTTCGTAAGCATTCCTCTCGGAGGAATAGCAATTTTGGAGGTGTTCTTAGTGGAGCATGCGTGGCTCTCGGAAAAGCAACGATGAAGAAGGTCGAAAAGCACGAAAGCGTCAAAAGAACCGCAGAGTCCAGTTTGAACACGGTGAATGATCTGGTGTCTAGAGCTCTGGAAGATGGGGTTGTGAGCAATGAGGATTTCCATCACATTCTGCAGGAAATGGAAAACTACCGAGGTCACAAGGCTGGAATCAAGCATAGAACCAGAGTGGATTTAATTGAACTTACGGCTGATAGAGAACGTAAAATTCGCACAGAGGCAGAACAGGCTGGACTGGAAAGAGGAAAAAAAGAAGCTTTGGAGAGTCTAAAAATTAGAAATCAAACTTGTTTTGTATAAATAAAAAAGAAATGGGTGATTTTCCAATTTTAACGGATTCCAACTTGGTTGAGAACTTGAAAGCGTACGGAGAGCATCGAGAAGAAATGTGGGATTATAAAGGAAAACCATACGGCGCCTGGAGGTGGTACTACAAAGAGGAAAAAACAAAAATAAAGGCTGAGTTGGAGTTTGTTGGCAATCATCCCTCGCGGATGTTTGTTTTTTACGAAAACGGATTTATAGGAACATACTACTGCGATGTACCTAAAAAATGGTGGGAATCTTGGGATGTGATGGACTCATTGGGTGTTGGATACCTTGCATTTGTAGCAACCTACGGCGTTACATCCTTTATAAAATGGAAGTGGTAAACTATGGCAAAAAAAAACCTCTTGTGATTATTAATCACAAGAGGTTTTTTATTTTTGCCTAGGATAGAATTTAAGTTCGTTTTGTACAAAAAAAAAAAAAAAGTTTTATTAATCTAATATTGCTCAGTTTTTCTAATAATAAAAGATGAGTGATCTAGAAACCAAATCAGTAGACGTTCCAAGCCTAGTCCAACGCCTCCAGGACCTGAACATAGGCCAGGTCCGAGTCTATTACCCAGTCCGCCGAAACCAAAAATTGATACAACGGATGAGAATTGGGTTGAGAACCTGAAAGCGTATGGAGAGTATCGGAAAGAAATGTGGGATGATGAAGGAAAACCACACGGCGTTTGGAGATGGTACTACGACGAGGAAAAAACAAATATAAAAGCCGAGCTGGTTTTTGACGGTAATGATCCCGGGGAAATGGTTACGTTTTACTATGACTACGACGGATTAGTAGAAGAGGAAGGTATATACGAAGACGACGCACCTAGAGAACCGCAGGAATTTTGGATTGAGCGGGGCCTGCAAAGTCTGCAGGCCTCTGCAAAGTCTGCGGATCCCTTGGTTGCTGGATACGTCGGATTTGTAGCAGCCTACTTGACTACATTCATTTTAAACTGGGTGTGGTAAACTATGACAACAAAAAACCTCTTGTGATTATTAATCACAAGAGGTTTTTTTTTTATTTCTGCACGACCTACTCATTCTGTCTCTTTAGCATCGTTGTAGGCTTTTAAAATTTCTGTCATGCGTTTAGCTTCCATCCTGATTCTTCTCTCGGGAGAATCCAAAAAAGCGCTCGTAAGAATCCAAAATGCTACGATCATCTTTTATTTGAATAAAAGATGGTAGATTCGATTTATTTTGAGCTCGCTGATGATGAAATATTCCAAAAACTGGAAGACTCGTCCAAAGGAGATTTTTATATGTGGAATGGTACTAGTCTCGGAAACCTGTTTGTTGCTGTCAGCGGTTACAACGGAAACAAAGTAAGAATTCAGGCAATCAACCTTTTGATGTGTTACATTAAGTGGTATAAGGATAGATACAGGATGAGATTGTGTTTAACACTACATATCTCAGAAAACAGTACAATATAGCAAAATCGAGGAAAAGAGGGGTCACATTTTTACTCATATTTTGAAGTTTCATTAGGTTCCCTAAAGTATTCATGAAAATAGTGATGAAAAATTCCCATATCCCCCCTGAGCAAGATACCAGACCACCCTAAAACCGCCCTAAAATATGCTTCTGTTAACCCCTGACAAATTTGAAAATATTGAATTTTGCACACATTTCAGATGACATGTTTGAATATAACACAATGGTTTATCAGTTTATTTTTTCTGTCATGTAATATTACATATTTCTACAATATAAAAATGCAAAGCAAGCTTTAAATTTTTTTGGAATGTTCCATTTTCAGCTTGAGGGGTGAGACTATATTCTAGTATTTTTGAAATGTTGAAAATGCCTAATTTTCCCCAATCTTTGATGGAAAAAATAAAAACCTTCATATCTTTTTTTATTTTTTATTTTTTTGTCATAAATTACCCCACTATTGATGTTTACAAAAATGCATTCAAAATCATGGAGACTTCTTTAGTATTTTACTTACATGTCCACCAATTCAGGGTACTTTTAACAATTAGTCAAATGAGGCATTTGTGTTACTTACACTTCTACTTCCATATCACTGCATATGATGATGACTTTAATTCAAAATTGCAACATTTTGTTTATCACTCTATACCACATGACTACGGTGACACAAACATGTGATATTAGCAAGGGTTAGTCCATTATTTCAAAGGGGTGTTTGAAGAAAACTGGGTATCGAGGTTTTTGCTATATTCCACTGTGTAAAATGGCTGATATTGAGCAGATAATAGCTGTACGGTCTGCTAAATGCTCATATCTCTACAGTATGATGCTAATTAGGAGAGTTGCATTAACGTGGTCAAACTTAACAAATATGGTTATAACAATAAGCAACAAAAGACTTCTAAAAAATGAATTTTTTTTTACAATATCCATGGTCTCCATGTTCAAAATGTTCAAAATGCCTTAGTTCATAATTTTAATTTGTGTGTTTTTATAGGAAAATATTTTATTTTTCGTTAAACATTATTCCACTATTGCTGTTTGCACAATAATGCAGTCATATCATTGAGACAACCCAGGCCTTGCCGTCTAGATTTTAAAGGCGAGTGGTTAATCACTCGCCACCATGATGCTAGGCGAGTGGTCGAATTTTCACAAATATCACTTATTTGGGTATAATCAAGTAAAGCATTGGTCGTAAAATGGTATCTATGTTTTTATGTTGAAATGCGCACGAAGCGCGCTAAAAATTTTGACTTTCTCCGCTTGGAGGGGCACAAAATCAATTAAATGCTGAATTGGTTGATTCGATGGTAGATTTTGGGAGATTCGCGGTGAGTGATATTAAATGTCTATGGCGAGTGGAAAATCGCTCGCTAGAAATCGAGTTTGGGCGAGCGGTGGCGAGCGAGAGCGATCGCTCGCTCAAACGGCAAGGCCTGCAACCATTGCATCTTACTTACATGTCCACCAATTCAGTGCATTTTTAGCATTATCCCATCATTGCTGTTTGCACAAATATACAGTCATATCATTGCAGAGAATACCATAGCATCTAACATATCCACCAATTCAGAGCATTTTGAACAATTGGTCAAAAGAAGCATTTGTGTTTCTTTATGTGTTTCTTACACAAACTACTTCATGTACAACAGATGGTAATGATTTCAACAAAAAATACGTTTAACATATTTGTGTCACTGGGGTGTTTGTACCACATATGTAGGCCTACCGCCATATTTCACTGTTTCGTATGGTTAACATTAAAGGGATATAAGCGGTCTACCAAAATGCTGAATCGACAAATTTTGCGCAAAATTGCCGCAAAAAGCAGAATTTTTTTTTATTAAAACCAAAATCAAGACTTCAAATAACCAAATAAATTCAATATATTTACAACAGCTACATTCTAGCATTAGGAAAAAGTAGTCCACTTTCGGGGCTTGTATCCGATAAATTGAAATACTCTCCATATTTTTTGATTTAATTAATCTGGAATAAAACTAGTTTACCTGTGAAAATAAAAGAAATTAAAAGATATGAAGGTTTTTATTTTTTGAGTCAAAAAGTGGGCAAAAAACGCATTTTTCCTTTTTTTTTTTTTTAAAAGTGAAAAATAGGAAAACACCCCTCCTAAAAATGGAACAAACCAATTAGATTTTTCAACGTTTTCTGTCATATCTGTTAAGGGTAATATATCAACTTAATACCTACAGAGTATATTTTTTATTGTGAATGGTTTTCTATATCTTTGATCATCGTTAAAATACTCATTTTCTAGCCTTTTCGATGTCATTGGCCCATTATAAGCAAACTTGTTCTAGAGTGATGCATCTGTATTATAATGGAATAGCCCAAGCTTCAAAATACCTTTGATTGTCATCTTAGACATTATAAAGGAGAAACAATTTCTTTTTAATAAAAATACACAATCAAGACTTCAAAAAACCAATTAAACTCAATTTCTTTACAACATCTGCATTCTAGAATATGGAAAAAGGAGTCCACTTCCGGGGCTTCTATCTCATAAACTAAAAGACTCTCCATGAAATTTATTTCTTTATTTAATTAGTCTTGCATGAAACTAGTTTACATGTGAAAATTAAACAAATTAAGAGGTATGAAGGTTTTTATTTTTTGCGTCAAAAAGTGGGTAAAAAACGCATTTTTCACTTTTTCTCAAAAAGTGAAAAATAGGCAAACTCCCCTCCTAAAAAATGGAACAACCCAATTAGAATTTTTACTTTTTCTTTCATGTCCGTTAAGATTAATATGTCAACTTAATACCTGCAGAGTATATTTTTGATTATTAATGGTTTTCTATATATTTGATCATCTTGAAAATACCCATTTTCTAGCTTTTTTGTTGTTGGAAAGGGGGAGGCAGGGGGTCATTTTAGGGGGGTCTTGTATCTCGTACCAGAGGGGTCGTGAGATTTTTTTAATGTCACCAGTGTGCATAACTTGGGACACTTGCTCAACCATCAAAGCATGAAAGAAATCCGCCTACCCTCGTTTTCCTCGGTCTGTCTGCTTCTACCAGATATTCCGTGTTAAGACCACCTTGGATTTTTCCTGAAAGGACAGAGGAGTTCGAGGTTTTAAAAAAAACTCTTGAGTTTGTTACGAACGAACCACCGATTGAAAAAAAAGATATGACTATGTTAAAAAATTATCAAGACAAATTTGGTCTTGTGGATAATTTTTGTGAAATAATATATTAAAAGTAAAAATTAAAATTTTTTGATTTTGATGAAGAGGTTAAAAAATGCAGGATTTTTTCCCCTGCATTTTTTTTTTGGATAAGTTGAAATGCAGGGGAAATTTTTCCGTGTAATTTGGATTGGGGTGAATTAAAAATACAAGGATGTTTTTCTGTGTAATCCTGTGTTGTTATTTTTTCTGTGTAATCCTGTGTAAATTGTTTTTCTGTGTAATCCTGTGTTGTTATTTTTTTCTGTGTAATCCTGTGTAAATTATTTTTCTGTGTAATCCTGTGTTGTTATTTTTCTGTGTAATCCGGTGTAAATTGTTTTTCTGTGTAATCCTGTGTAAATTGTTTTTCTGTGTAATCCTGTGTAAATTGTTTTTTTGTGTAATCCTGTGTAAATTGTTTTTCTGTGTAATCCTGTGTAAATTGTTTTTCTGTGTAATCCTGTGTAAATTATTGTTCTGTGTAATCCTGTGTAATTGTTTTTCTGTGTAATCCTGTGTAAATTGTTTTTCTGTGTAATCCTGTGTAAATTGTTTTTCTGTGTAATCCTGTGTAAATTGTTTTTCTGTGTAATCCTGTGTAAATTGTTTTTCTGTGTAATCCTGTGTAAATTGTTTTTCTGTGTAATCCTGTGTAAATTGTTTTTCTGTGTAATCCTGTGTAAATTGTTTTTCTGTGTAATCCTGTGTAAATTGTTTTTCTGTGTAATCCTGTGTAAATTGTTTTTCTGTGTAATCCTGTGTAAATTGTTTTTCTGTGTAATCCTGTGTAAATTGTTTTTCTGTGTAATCCTGTGTAAATTGTTTTTCTGTGTAATCCTGTGTAAATTGTTTTTCTGTGTAATCCTGTGTAAATTGTTTTTCTGTGTAATCCTGTGTAAATTGTTTTTCTGTGTAATCCTGTGTTGTTATTTTTGAACAATTTACAGGGAAGAATACAGGGAAGCTTAGGGTAAAATAATGCAGGGGATTACAGGGTATTAAAAGTTTTGTGTGTATTTTTTGTGTTAAGAGTTTTTTTTGATTTTTACAGGGGAAATACAAGGGTGTCCCAGAATCCCCCTTTTTATACTGCTACTGTCACTTGTGTTATAAACTCGATGTGTTTACTATAATGTCGCTCGGGTCCGCGACTAATCGCAGCGACCGGTCTATCATTGGCTATTCTATACACGTTTCAATAGCCTTATTGTGATGTGTGGGAGTTTTAAAAGCCGAGCCATGAACAAAATATAATGCGAGCACCCGGGGGGCATCAACTTTAGAGGTGACGGTATGTGCCTGTCAATATATGCCCCTCTTTTGAAGCCGACTATACCCGATGACCAGGCACCTTCAGTTTTCAAAATTTTATACCCAATGACCCCTTTTTCATTTTGATTGTACATAATGACCCTTTTTTTTATAAAAAAAAAAACCCAACGTTTTGTACTGACATGCGCCTACTTCGCGACGCTTGTAGGCACATATACCCATCAATTCTAAAGTTGAGTGCCTGGGGCGAGCTGCATACTGCGGGCCAATGAACAATGAGATAGTAGCTTTTCTGATATAGCTTTGAGGAACTGTTGAAGTATAAATCAGCCAACGAGTAGGTGTGTCCAAATTGCACATCTTGAATTGAGACCAAGACATGCTGTTATTTCAATTGTTCCGGTTGGTTTATTACCTACCATTGCCTACGAGATGCAGTTCTAAGGTGACAGAGGGACAGGTCTGCAATTCGATTCCACAACCATTCATACCTTTCATCTGTTTTATTGTATTATCGTGCGAATTGCTCCGTGGTACCTTACGGGTACCTGAATTTTATTTGAATGAAGATGACTCTGTCATGCTCGACGTCATATTGCATAATTTCTATACAGTGCCTCATTTCAAATATATAGTTTTAGTTTTGGTTTTGGTTTTGGTCACATGGTTTCCTATTGTCCGGCCTAACCACTTGAATCATAAGATATCGAACTCATTGTTTCTACCTTTTGTTTAAAACCGAACATTTGTGTCAGTCAACTTCGGTTTTGGTTTCAGTTTCTTATAAGTGGTGTGGATCGTAAAATTATTTGATTTGAAGTTACCTACTCTAAGTATACAAAAGAAATGTTTAATTTCGCAGTGCAATATTCACGAGGAGAGAAATCGAGCATGGTAATCTACATTGAAAGACGTGGGTTACAAAACCGAATAAGTCTAGGCTAATTCACCTGTGAAAAAATATAGACCATCGAAATATTTGCATTCGACATTACAAAAGGGGTCACTATTGTAATTGTATAGGTGCTATAAACAAAATCGATTCATGTCCTTAATCCCATGTACCAGAATCGATGGAAGGCCATTATATGACCTCTAATAACCTAATGACTTTTACTGAAGCAATTTTACTGCAAAAGTAGAAGATAGAGGGAAAAGAGATTGTGTGGGTGTGTGTGTGTGTGTGTGTGTGTTGGTGGGGGGGTGGTTGGAGGGCAAGGGGGGTATGGGCCGGGAGAGAGAGAAACAGATGAGAGAGAGCATTGGAAGTGAAAGAGAAGGGGGAGGAGAGCTCGAGATGAAGATTTCGAATGTAGGGGAGGAGGAGGAGGGGAAAGGGGTAATTTAGGGAAGAGGTGGTTATATAGGGAGGGAGCCCCTCTTAAAGAGGTATGGGTTGTGCTTCCGGGGATAATAAACTAATTCATAATCAAATCATCTCCATGCATCGTTTATGTTTCATACAAACAAACAAATCCCCCACCCCGCCCATCCTTCAATATACGCGCATGTATATGATTTCTAGGCCTAGAACTCGTGAGTGTAATATGCCACCTACCTTCGACAGAGAGCATCAACTGTCGCCCACGGGATAGATTTCCGATATCAATCATGATAATAATTATGTTAGCACAATAGGCTATTGTATACTTCTGGTTATATACCCTATACTGTGTCCTTCCAGCATAATAGTGTTATGATTGCAAACCAGATCAGCTCTACTTTTTAATCCCTTGCTTTTTGGTTTCTGAACAATAGAGAAACCAAAACTATATATTTGAAATGAGGGAGTATATGCAATAAACCAAACAGAACAGTATAACAATTGAAATAATAGGCAGTTCTAAGGTTAAGAAGAATATAACGTCACAATTCTGTATTATTATTCAAGGTTGTAACGTGTGTCTATGCTGTCATGTAGGCCTTCCTGGCAACAGACACGCCCCCGGTACAAACAGATGAAATTTGTAGAAAAGCGTGATTATGACAAAAAACATTAAAAAATGATACTTTGAGGTATTGTTTTTTTTAATTTTTGTATGGCAGATCATACATACACATGTGCTGAGGTCAAAAAGGTAAAAATTTTGTTTTTGACCCCTGACTCACCTGTCATTCCAAACAACCCCTTAAACCACTTAATACCGGACTTAAATTACGTCGGTAATAGTATCGGGTATAAGTGGCAGTGTGAATGAGCGTCGGATATAACTATATCCGACGTAATGTGGTTTAAATCCGACAATTTAAATCCGAAGATGACCAGGGTTAAGAGTTGTTAAGACCGATCGAAACGTTACGATCGGTAATAGTAATTACGTGTGAACACTGAACAGCGCTTTTGGGCTGTCGGATATAAATGTGACCTTTCACCTTTCTGCGTGATTCAGCGTGAAGAACACTTCCGGGTTAAATTAAATCACTCGCGCAACTGATTTGAAGCAGAGTATAAATAGTGTGACCAGTGAGAGATAAAACAAAATCATCATGGATGCAGGTGCGAATATCAAACGCAATAGAGGAATGAACTGGCAAGAGAAGGAGACATTAGCTCTGCTGACCATTTCCGGTTAGTTATGACCGGTAATAGCTCGGATATAAACACGTCGGACATAGAGCTATTGCCGACTCGTCGTGTTCACACAGTCGGACTATTACCGGACTTAAATTACGTCGGTAATAGTATCGGATATAAGTGGCAGTGTGAATGAGCGTCGGATATAAAAAAAATTACTATATCCGACGTAATGTGCTTTAAATCCGACAATTTAAGGCTGAAGATGACCAGAGTTAAGAGCTGTTAAGACCGATCGAAACGTTACGTCCGGTAATAGTAATTACGTGTGGACACGCAGCACTATTGGGCTGTCGGATATAATTGTGAGTAGGCCTATATCACTCGCGGAAAATTTTAAGCAGAGTAATTAATGGCTGCAGCTGCAAATATTAATATAAACTAGCGGGATGCAGGCCTTGCCGTTTAGATTTTAAAGGCGAGTGGTTAATCACTCGCTAGCATGATTGTAGGCGAGTGGTCGAATTTTCACAAATATCACTTATTTAGGAAATAATCAAGTAGAGTTTCTGTCTTGACACGGTATTTATGTACATTTATGTTGAAATGCGCGCGAAGCGCGCTAACATTTTTCACTTTCTACGCTTGGAGGCAGTACAGCATCGATTAAATACTGAAATGGCTGATTCAGTGGCTGATTTTGGGAGATTCGCAGCGAGTGATATTTAGTGTCTATGGCGAGTGGAAAATCGCTCACTAAAAATCGAGTTTGGGCGAGCGGCGGCGAGCGAGCGAGAGCGATCGCTTGCCTCAAACGGCAAGGCCTGGGGATGCGATTATTTTTTCGGACATCACCGTTAGATGAGTAAATGGGAGCGTTCACTATAACAGGAAGAATTACTGAACAGGTAGAATCATTGAAAATGAACATTAAAATCTGTTCTTTCTTACATTTTCCTTTTAGCTTCTTTTTTTATTTGCTGCTTGTGATTTCCCGTTTCCATAGAGGGGTCAATTGAAATGACAAGGAAACATTGGCTATACTCAAAATTTGGAGAGACACGGAAAGTATTTCTGGGATAAAAAAAAAAGCTTTGGGAGGAGATAGCCACGCTATTACATGACAGGGGGGGGGGGGTCCCGATACGGTCGGGGGAGCAGATACCTGTAGTGATAAAGGCACTGAAAACTCTCCATCGCACCCTCCATGATCGGGTGAAAAATTCAGGCGCAGGAGCAATTGACCATCCTTATTGGGATAACCTACACGAGTTTGGGGGGTAGCAAATGTTAACCCCAGAGGGTTCAGTGGGGGGGGCAGTATGGCCCTGGATGTAGATGGAGATGAAATTTATTAAGCCATAAGCATGATAACAGAAAGACATGCAATTGCATTTTATAAGATGATTAGGGGGGTCCCAAATATATACGGAAAGAAAAATAGGGGGTGTCATGAAATATTTTTGATGACCAAAATGTAGGGAGTCACAATACAGCATGACTACAGATAGTGTGTTTATTTTATTCAAAAAGACTGATGCCTGGTTTTGGGGGGGGTGTAAACGGTGGGGGGGTCATAAAATATTTGCTGCCGAAATAGGGGAGGTCGCAATTTTATTGAAGCCGACTTTTTGTAAATTTGGGACCCCCCACCAAGAAAAAAATAGCATGATGATGGGAGTCAGTGTAATTTTTTTTATTTTTGTCATTTCTTCAAAGATGTCCACCTACATAAATACAAAATTGGTCTTAATTTTGGAGCTTTTGAATTTGCATTTTTCTTACATGACATACCTACCGCATTGTCTGTAATTTGTTCTAAAGAGGGGCGTTTATTTTAAAACATTTAAAATCGGGTTAAATTTTCTGATGATGCTCATGTAGAAAGAAGAGATTTATGACCGGTAATAGGCTTTAACGGACATAACACGTCAGGCATATGCTGGCGAAGTTACGTCATTTATCGGATTAATTACCATAGCAATAGGTGAAAACAATTTTGAACATTTCGCGCTGTACTACAAGCAGGTTGCACTCATCACCTGTATGTCTGCAATCATAGATTGAATACAATACCGGTCTTTTCAAAGATACTAATCTTACAGGTGCAACTAATCAGCATTATTCACCTATTGCTATGGTAGTTAATCCGATTATTACGTAACTTCGCCAGCGTATAGCGCTATTGCCGACAAATGTTGACGCACTAAGGGATTAGCGGAAATATTTAATTCGATCGGACATAAGCCTAGATAAAATATTACCGGTAATAAGTGCATGTGTGAACACAGCTCTTTATTCTCAAGTAGTTACACATCGACTTGAAAGTAGCCTTTGATGTGATGTGTGTTGCCGACTACGGTTGATTAATTTTCACTCCAGAATTCAGCATCGAAGTGGTTACGTAATTCTCTTGGTTACCGGATCACGCTACTTTGGTATGCCTTCGAGTGCCATATACTTTATGTGGTGATCATTTCGATCGTGGTTCATTACTCTAGCGCGTGATCCCGTTGACATAGTAACATTACGTAACTTCGATACTGAATTGAAACCATATCCAATGTTTCTATAGATAATTCCTTGAAAGTATGACACGTGTGTGTTAAGTACCTGATGTTTGCTCTGCAGGGATACCACACGTGGATACTATAAGAAAGAAATGTAGTTTTGTAAAGATTCCAAAAAAATCCGCCCATTTTGGAACATATATTAATTATTTAGGAGAGTGTTTTAGGATTTTGTTAGAAACGGGATGATTTTTGATCATCTATATTTTATTGTTTTAATGTATTTTCCTGTCATTTCCTGCAAACCTAATAAAGATATTTTGATAATTGAAAATAGTCTGCATCATAAATCGTAGAGGTCGAAAGCGTAACCAAGCGTGCAAAATAATTATTTGCCATGGAACTTCGGTCATATTTTATTTGAAATAAACTGGATGTTAGGATCTGCATGCATGGTATGCATAGTATAGACACTCCCTCATTTCAAAGATATAGTTATGGTTTCTCTATTGTTCAGAAACCAAAAATCAAGGGATTAAAATGTGGAGATGAATTGGTATGCAATCATAACACTATTGTGCTGGGAGGACACAAGAGGGTATATATAATCAAAAGTATAATGGCCTATAACCATACGTATATAATAGCCTATTGTGCTAACATTTTCATTATCGATATCTATCAACGCGGACGACTTTTGATGCTCTCTGCCGTAGGTGGCACACTTCCATGACACCATAAAATTACACCCGAGTTCCGAGATTCGTTTGATAAGTTATGCATAGACATCATGTGCTCATATATTGAGGGGTGGGGTGGGGGTGTTTTGTTTATTTGTCTGAAATATAAACGATGCATGATGATGTAGATGATTTGATTATGAATTAGATTATTCCCCGGAAAGCACAACCCATACCTCTTACCTATGTTCCCTCCGCCACCTATATATAACCTCCTCCCTCCCCCTCCCCACACTCGATATTGACTATTCCCTATTATTCCACTCCACTCTTGAGCCCCCCTCTCCCCCTCCTTCCCTTCCCACTTCCAATGCTCTCTCCCCTCTGTTTCTGTTTCTCCCTTACCCTTACCCCCTCCCCCTCACACACACATACCCTCTTTCCCTGGCGATCTCTTCTATCTCTCTCTCTCTCTCTATTCTCCAATAAATAAATTGAATAAAAGTTAATTTAAACCAGCTTACTATGATATTGATCTTCCGTCATGCGACATGCACATAAATAGAGTTGTGTATAATAGTGTTTATAACACTGAAGTCATAATCTGTCAAGTACCTATTGTAATGTCTGTGGAAATATTTCGATGGTCTATATATTTTCACAGTGAAATCAGCTTAGGCTAATTCGTAGTCTCAAGTCAATGCTTTCAAACTAAATCAATGCTTTCAAATGTAGACTGCTTTGTTCGACTTCTCTGCTCGTGAATATTGCACTGCGAAATTTAAACATTTCTTTTGTATACTTAGAGTAGGTATCTTCAAATCAAATAATTTTACGATCCACACCACTTATAAGAAACTGAAACCAAAACCGAAACTGACTGACACAAATGTTCGGTTTTAAACAAAAGGTAGAAACAATGAGTTCGATATCTTATGATTCAAGTGGTTAGGCAGGACAATAGGAAACCACGTGACCAAAACCAAAACCAAAACTAAAACTAGATATTTGAAATGAGGCAATGACCTTTCCCTAAAACTAGTAAGCAGCAACTTGTGTATCACACCCGTCATGGGTTCGAACCCTTTTGTTGTATTTTATTGTTAAACCTAAATAGCGTGATTGCTTTTGAATGAGCGGCAACACACATATTTTGTTTGAGGATAGCTGGATCTATCTCCTTTCTTTACATCTTCTCTGGATAGACACTCATGGTGTTTGAATTGATCAAGCGTCCTCATTGCTCATAATAATTATTTTATTGATGGAATCGGGGCAAGTTTTTTTTTAAATATAAAATAGGGTCTTTTGATGATAGTGATGAAATTGGGAACATCATCTAAATCTAATTCCACCCTTTTCCCCCTTCTCTCATCTCCGGCCGGGGCTTTCCCTCCCCGCTCGCGATTATTTTTTTCGTACATCATATTTGAAAATTATTTTCGTTTTTGATAATCAAACACGGAATAAAGCAAAACTCTGAAAAATCAACTGATTTTACCACATGCGTTACAAATATATAGGCCTAATTATGATGTACGAAAAAATAATCGCCCCGCTCCTATCCTGTCCTCGATTTCTTTTCTTCGCCGTTCCTCTCCTCTCCTCTCATCTCCACAGATGTCCGCATTTTTCTCAAATGTTTCTCAAAGCTTAAGTTTTTGGGTAGGCCTACACACCGTCAGTCCAAACCACTGTCAGTCCGAATTTTTAGGGTTTCTAACCCTAACCCTAACACTAACGCTAAACCTAACCCTAAACCTAACTCTAACCCGGACCATAAAAATTCGGACTGACGGTGGTTTGGTCAGCCCCCCCCCCCCCCGCCAAATGGGTTGATCCCCCCTCCTGAAATTCACTTTGCCCCTCTGCGGACTCTGCCATTGTAGTTGGTAACTTCAGTCAAAGGCGGTCAGCCTCCCCCTCAGCCTAGAGGAAAAGAGGGTGTATGTGTGTGTTTCATGGAGTTGTGTGTGGAGAGAGAAGAAAGGGAGGGTGGGGTGAGAAAGGGACCGGGAGATGAGGGACAGGCGAAGAGGGGAAGGAAAAATTGGATCAAGTTCCCAATAGCGGCACCACTTTCACCAAAAGACCCTTGATGTTTTATTAACTGAACTAATAATATCGAGTTGGTTCAAATAGTGATAATAATTATTATTATTATGAGAGAGGGGGCGCCTGACCACTTCCAATGACAGTATAATAAGCCCTCTGCTGAATTCTATTTAAAAAAGAAAAATTAATGAGCAAATCTTTGTTAAAGAAGCCAAGTTATAAATCAACTCACATAATCTCTTCGGTTTTCGTTTGGTACAATACACAAACAGAAATTGAGTTAAAATAGTGATTATAATATTACATGTATTATGATGAGCGTTTGACCACTTAAAAGATAACTAACCCTACATAGTATATCTATCGGTATTTAGCAGCATGCTTAATTGTATTTAAAAAGATAAATTGATGTACAAATCTTGTTTAAAGAAGCCAAGTTATAAATCAACTCACATAAACCCACAATAAAGAACCAGAAATTGAGACAAAAAAGACTTTTTGCTCCAATTTTGCGCAAAATGGGTTGATTCACCACCCTGAAATTCACTTCGCGCCCTGCCCACCCTTGTACCCCCGAAAAATGCCTGCCGCCGCCACTGCCCCCCCATCCACCACCTCCCCCACCACACCATGGTTAGTTTGCGTAAGGGATTAGAGAGACTGCTCAACTGCGCAAGCCCGCTCAGTGTTATGCCAAAATTCTTCATTGTTTTACCCGCAAGTTAGACACTTTAGGTAAAGGTTTACACCCAGTCGCCTTTGGAACAGCGGTTTTATTCAATAAAAGTCAATCAATCGTCGCGATAACGTAGCGACTGAGTTTAAACCTTTACCTAAGGTGAGTAACCTCTTCCGTAACAAACAATGAAGATGATTAGCATAACAAGCGGCCTTGCGCTCTCTAATCACTTAACAATGAAGGAACGGAGTAGTCATGGTTCCGGTCATATCCTTTATCCAGAACAATCAAATGTACGGTATCTAACAAAGGAGAATTAGCATATTAACAAAGGATGTACCTAGTAGCCATGGTACCCGTGATGCATAACAATGAAGGTACCGAGTAGTCATGGTTCCGGTCATATCCTTTATCCAGAACAATCAAACGTACGGTAACTAACAAAGGAGAATTAGCATACTAACAAAGGAGGCACATAGTAGCCATGGTACCCGTGATACATAACAATGAAGGCACGGAGTAGTCATGGTTCCGGTCATATCCTTTATCCAGAACAATCAAACGTACGGTAACTAACAAAGGAGAATTAGCATACTAACAAAGGAGGACCTTAGCGGTCATTCACCTAATCCCATAGAAGTGGGTGTGTTTACATGTTCGTTTAATTTCGAAAGTAACTTGCGAGTGTGTCCACACAAGACGTTGGCCTACTTGTAAGTTCACTCCCGGGAGAGGAGAGAGTGGAGGTGAGAGGGAATGAGAGAGACGGGGTGGGTGGGTTGGGGCCACCACAGCCGTTGCTCTGCATAGAGGTATCAACCATTTATTCAGCATGTGCAGGGACATTATTGATTGATTACTCAGGTAGAACACACTGATACACAGGCATGATGGAGGGCTCAAAATCTCAACTCCCGGGAATAGCATATCCATTACATGTTAGCGGTATTAATTAATTTATAGCTATGGGTTGAAGTAAAAAAGTATTTTTACCCGTTCAATTGGTAAACAAGGCTTTAATGTTGGAAATAAAAAAAGACCCGGTTAAAATCGGCCGTAAAATAACATAAATACAGACTTCCGAATATTACCTCTTAGTTTTAAAAACTTTGAATAATTAACAGATTTTCAAAAAAATAATTAAGTGCTTTTTCGGTGGAGGTCAGGCATTTTGTTTAGTAATTATTAATGTTTAGGTATTCCTTTGACATAATGCACACAAAAATTTGAATGAAAAATTGTTCTTCATTTAAACTTGCGAAGGGCTTTGAGAACTATTAAGATTAAAATTTAAGATGACCTAATCACTGCGCGTTATCAGCGTTTGTTGTCATTGATAGATAATGACTCTGTGGAAATCTTGAAAATGAGGGAGTTTCGTAAAATTCTTTTCTTTCAAAAACGGAGCGATCAATTGTCAAAATTTAAAAAGTATGTAATAGCGGATCATCATCAGTTATTTAATTTTGTTTGCTTTATGCGTTAAAGTACCCACAAATATCAGTTCCCGACGATAGTGTTCTTTCAGGGACACCCTGCATGTAAGGTGTGGGTGAGATAAGTGTAGGTTTTTTGTAGGTGGGGGAGTGCTTGGTTGTGTGCAGTGAATATACGCAGAGGAACATTTACTGTGTACCATTGTAATATACAATGCGATGAAAAGTTTATTCTTATTTTATTTCCATAGTTATATTCATAACTTTATGCACTTACTGTTTGCAGATGTGATGCTGGTGTAATTGGAAGTCAATGTCAAGGAATCAACGGTACTGACAACAATGCAAATGGTAAATATTTAGTCCTCATTATGGTATTACTTTTTAATACATGTTTTAGGACAGGATAATAACAAAAATGATCCTAAATAAAAATCCTTCTGCACATAAATAATACCCCTCTAAAAACGTCAAAATTGCTAACTAATAGAGGAAGACACGTACGACAATACGTTATGTTTAATAGCCGATTGGTTACCCTTCATCGACCTAAAGAGATTTAGCCGTAAATTCACATTTTGGCATTATATATTGACCTGAAATGGAGTGTAGAAATTAACAAAACAAAAAAATGTTATGATGTTGTTGTTGTTGTTGGATTTATCCCGCCAAAGTTGTTGTTTTACACTATCAAGTGTTTAGATTCCTTGGCCTTTTTACTTTAGGCAGTTATATTACATCTTCCGTAAATAATAAGTTCTAACACTTATGATTAATGCATTTCTGAGAGTGCACAGTCCCCTTACATGATGCATTCATAAATGTCACTATGTCTGTTCATTCAAGGGACTGTGCACTCTCTAATAGAAAATCAAACAGTTGAAAACACTATCATAAAAAAAATATTCGGTTGATACTGTCCTCGTTAAATTAGAATAAATTAAACGGGGGTGAGATTGTGAAGGGAAATTGTATCGGGGTTAGATCAATTCACGTCGCGTCGGTAGCTGGAGCCTACAACACACACAATTTTTAGTAGTCTGGGAAGGTATTTTGGCATATAAAGTTTTGGCGGGAGGGAGAATCGAACACCAGATTGGCATGGGGTGACTAGGCTGGGCCAATCTACATTTTCACATTTTCGAAAGTTTTTTGAGTTTTTGTAGTTCCCTACTTGCTGCGTTCGTAATTTGTGTACCATTGTAATAGATTCAATTATCCTGATCTAAGTAGTAATTTAGACAACGGACGCATTATGTTGTACATAATAGTAATCATGGAATATTGCTTTGTTCAATACAGTTCCGGCAATCAATGCTAATTTCTTGTGTTTTGGTATGTTTCTTTGTTTGTATGAGAGGGGGGATATTAGTGAAGGGAGGTATTAGTGAAGAATTGTTCTTGTCCGAGAATCTAATTAAAAGGCGCATATCTTTTTATAACGTAGATATAACAACGGGCAGTTGGATCGGAATCGGATTTGGGGTTGGTTTATCTTCTTTAGCTGCCCTTTTAGGAGCTCTTTGCTGTATTTATTACCGTATGGCAAGAGTCTCAGGAAAAACTAATATACCTGCCATACCACCCTACGAACTGCAAGCTGATCCCAATCAACTCCAACTGATGCCACCACTGGATAATTACTCTCTGGGAACAGGACAGCTTACCCCAGCTTTTCCGTCATTATTAGTAAGTTTGACTTTTACCGTACTTCAAATCAAAGGCTGTTTGTTGCTTGATGTGATTATTTATTATTATCCTGTGCCAATTAAACATACAATTTGCAATTTTAGACAATACAAACTAATTTTGCACTAACATACTGCACAGGGATATATTTTATCAGTTACTTTACTAGTTTTTCCTTTCTTTATAGCATAATTCCATTTTTTCTATAGATTTTCGCGTTCACCTCGACTTGAGGTTTTCATGGCATAGTGGTGTTGAATAGATAATCCTATATAATCCTCTAGACGTTGAAGTTTGTGATTTTGAACCACATTTCTCAAAATCTCACTCAATTATCGTTATGTCATATTCTAGCGTTATAACAAGTATGATTTCTTAGATGACTAATTTGGCATTAAAAGTGCTCAAACCCATTACAGCATATTTAGCAATATATATATATATATATACTAGCTCGTGTATCATCAGTTATTATATTATTTTTTTTTTAGCTTCTTGGCTACTCGTACTCTCTAAGTGCTATCAGCTTAATGTATGTTTATGAGTTTGTAAGATCACTTGTATCATAGGGTCTACTATTATTTTCTTGTATTATATTGTTTCTACCAGGTTCAGCCTGAAGAAGGACTGCACAACGTCCGAAAATTTGCTATGTTTCTACTGAACTAAATAATAATATATTTTGAACTGCTACGTCCGGGTGAAATTTCCAACTTCTTTCGTCTATATATATATAATATATAGTTAATCAAAACAGCTGAAGATATTGCTCGATACTATTAGATAGTAGAGCGTGTAATAAAATACATAAAACAACGTAATTATGTTATAACAGCATGATTTATTACTCGGAGTTTCACGCCTAAAACGGCGATCATCAGATAAATAGCTGAACACTGAACAGTGTTCAGTGTTCAGCTATTCAGTGTTCAGCTATTTATCTGATGATCGCCGTTTTAGGCGTGAAACTCCGAGTAATAAATCATGCTGTTATAACATAATTACGTTGTTTTATGTATTATATATATATATATATTCTTTTTTATTTATTTATTTATTTATTTATTTATTTATTTATTTATTTATTTATTTATTTATTTATTTATTTATTTATTTATTTATTTATTTATTGTTTTTTTTATTGTTTTTTATTTTTTTATTTTTTATTTATTAATATATATTTTTTTTCATTATTCTTATTATTTACAGAACATGCCGAATAATCCATTCACCGATGTCTATGATATATAATCAACGGTCATCTTGACATGCTGCAGAATTGTATTCGAAAAAGAAGAATACGCGAATGTTCTATTTTTATAACGAATTATCACTAAATATGTTGGAAAATAGAAAAAAATATAAATGCATCAGCCCGCCCGAAAAATGAATCAATCCTACACGACGCGCGAAACACTGCGCGTAGTACACAGAGTGCACAATATACCCAATCAATGAATGTTTCGTATTTTCTAACGCTTGCTCTGATTGGTTCTCGCTATCAAAGAGTGTATGAATAAGATTTATTAAGATTCAAGACGTACATAGTTAAGATAACGTTTTAGTCTCAGTTAATCATCTTTCATTTTCTAACAAGCTTTACCAGACATTTCAGAGGGATATTCTTCATATTCACAATACAATTCGATATTTCTGATGTACTCTCAGGTCCCACAAAAATGTTGCTCTCTGAATTCTTTAACTGAATGATAACGAAAATAAAAGATATCGATATAACGATATCAAATATCGATATTGGATAGGACGCACATATAAAATCAGATATTTTATTCTAAATAACCATTTAGAAAGCAGTAGTTAAATTTGTTATTGCATGTATAATGTATTTAACATGTATTTTATAGCTGTAGAAAAATATATAATAATCGGAAACCAAATAATATTATGTAAAATTGGTATTATCTATATATTTGCTTTTTGTGATTGTATAACAAAAACCCCACTACACGTACTTACTTATGTCTTAATTGATTAATAGAACTTGTTTAAAATTAAAAAATTGTTGGTCTAAAGTATATTTAGAATGACAAACCGAATAAAGCATGTTAATTGAATGATATAAAGTCTGCACAAAAAATAAGGCAGCTGTTATAAATACGTATTCTGAATACGAAGTATGTCCTTCTGATATCAAATGATTTTGATTTCTTGAAATTCGCAATGTAATACACATTTTATGGCAAATCATTAAAATTTGATATTGTTGATATTTGAAAGTACTCGAAGTAAACTTTATAAATCTGATGATATATACTTGAAGTTTATGTAGGTGGGATGAAAAGCCGACGATCAATTGAAAATGTTGAACTTTCGTATTGAAGATATGGATTTTTTTCCCAAAACACAAAAAAATAGGTCTTTTGGGGAAAACAATCCATATCTTCAATATGAAAGGTCAAAATTTTCAATTGATCGTCGGCTTTTCCTCCCCTCATAGCTACATACACTTTAAGAATATATCATTAGATTTATAAAATTTACTTCGAGGACTGTTATATATCAAAATGTGAAAAATATCAAATTTTAGTAATTTGTAATACAATTTGTATTATATCGTGATTTTCAAAAAATGAAAATTATTTGATATCAGAAAGACATTCTGCGTATTCAGAATGCAATTCGATATGTCTGATGTGCTCTCATGTCCCACAAAAAATACTGTCGACAGGCTTAAAACGCTATTTCCAGATCCCTTAAGAATTAATAATTCCTTTCACAATATTTCAACACAGGGAGAAGCATGATTTATTTACGCGCATTCTGATACCCCATTTGTCCAATGTCGTTCAATATTAACCACACAGTAGTGCTTTTAAAGAAAAGTACCCGAATTTAAAAGTTGCAGTTTACAGCCACCAATGGTTATTACGCAAGCATTGTGGCACTTATACCCCGCAATTATCTTCGCGCTAACTTCAAATCAATACAAATAGCTGCAACTTTCATATGTCTGCACAACACTGCTGTGTTGTGAATATTAAACGAAATCGGACGAACATCAAAATGCGCGCATAGAAATCATCCTTTTTTCTATTTTAAAATATTGTGAAAACAATGTTTAGTTCTGAAGCTAAAGGCGTATTTATAACAACTGCGTTACTTTTTTGTGCAGTCTTTATATATATATTGTTATAATAACAAATGTAAATGTCGTCGCACTTTTGGCATAAAGACAGGTGTAGACCCCGTCACTCTCAGAAGAAAAATAAACACCTTATATTAGAGTTGGTATTGGTAATTTTGTATATGGTAAGGCATTGTATATTAACAGTAATTGTAATGTAGAAACCATTCAAACTAGTAGCTTTTGTAAAAAGTATAAACGTGTTATGAGCGCGCTAAGCTTTATTTATAGACCATCGCTGAGCAACAAACAATGGGCAATTGACCAATTAGGTAGCGCACTTTTCCCAAGGCAACAAAAATCTCATTGGCTAAAAATCCAATCGCTATTGCTCAGCGATGTAAATTTAGTATAAATTCCGCTTAAGGATACGATACATGATTTAAGAAAAATGTTTCCACAGGCTTCGTTGGGATTCGAACCAGCGATTCGAAACTTCCTTCGATTACGCGTCTAGCGCTTTACCGTTTGGCCTCGGTGGCAGTTGAGTGGAGGAGTGTAATGAAAATGATAAATCTCATAATGCCATCTTTAGCCTTTTGTTTACTAAAAAAAGACGCGTTTTGTAAAGATAGATTAGCCGTTTTATGCATAAAGAGCACGAACGTTTGGGAAAGGTTTCAAACAAATAATAAAGACACTGATGTGATGATGAAATTGTCGGGAAATATCTGCGTCGCAATGTTTTGTTTTGGTTTTAGGAATTTGACCTTAAAATTTACGACTTCATGACATTATCATTCGAAATCAACAAAAGATAATTTCAACAGTATATGGCATCATTCTTTCACTAGAATGTTTTATACATGTATGTGAAATAGCTTCAACAATGGTTCGCTGCATAATGGTAAAAACAGCCTTAACCTAAAAAAGGGCGAGAGGTACCATATTTACGGATTCAGGCTAAATTTAAAATTGATATAAAACGTTTGTTTTTTGATCGATTACAAAAAATAATTTTTGTTATATAAAGAAATTGTGTCTGGCGTTAATTACACTACAGTTTTTATTCTTAGGGCTCTTTGACTTCTTCAAATGATTTTTTAATGATAGAGTGAATCCCCTGGCCCTTTATAATTACGCACAAAAGATCGAGTCCCCTTAATGGTTCTGTCGGGTTATAAAAGGTCATGGAAATATTTCTAAAATACCTGATATGATTATTTTTATATAATCGCAAACGTTTAATAACATTATGTTTTGCAGCAAGTTTTCAAACAATGTGCATAAAATGTTTAAATGTCAGGTTATTATAAAGGATATACAAACCTGATATTACCTATATATAGTGCAAATATTTTAACATAATTATATTTAAGTGTTGACAAAATATTTGACAAAATATTTGCCAAAAATAGTTTACAATAATATTTAAAAATATTGTTGCAATAATTTTTATGTTTTTATGTTTATTTATGTCACATAAGATACAGTCATGGACAAAAGTTTGGAATATTTTAAGTTTTTTACATAGCCCTGTTTTTAAGTGCAGATTTCTTACCATCAATGACCCGTCAGACATGGAAAATGGATCAAAGGTGTCTGGCAAGATCTTAGGTACCATTCCATATCACACATTACGCAATGTAGGACAATGGCTTCTTATGCCTGACCAATGAACCATCGGGCGTCCTTTTTGCAGTTATTTTAGCGATATGATTCATATGGTTACATTGACTTTTGCATTACCGTGTGAAGAAACCAGCTTTATTCTGTTGCATCTGTCTGTTGTATACGATATTTCTGATCATGGTGTGCGAGTAGAGGGCAGATTTATACGAACGCATCATTGACTTACGTAATCGCGGCTACAAACAGGAGGATATTGGTGCCGCTTTAGGGATACACAAGGTGCAGTTTCTAAAAATTTTGAAGAAACGTCGAGAGACATGAACTGCTACAATGTGATCTTCGGTGACGAGGCCCGGTTCCTTCTTTACAGACAACATAGTCTATTCAAGGTCCGAAGACAGGTTAGGCAAGTTCTGCTTGAGGATTGTACCCTGCATGCTAGAAGCACACGTGAACCAGGACCAATAGCTGCATGTTCTTGATACAGTTATGCTTCAATTTACAAGAAAAGACTTCGGGAACAATTTCGTGATCCAAGATGACAACACCACGGCGCACAGAGACCGACGCTTGAGGGAAATCCTTGAAAATGAGAATGTAGAACACATGGACTGACCGGCTTTGAGCCCGGATATGAACCCTATAGAGAACTTATGGGCAGAAGTATCCCGCAGATTAGGTAACATGGACAACCAGCCAATCACCCTGCAGGAATTTAGACACGCCCTCATTGTTTGCAGGCGAGATATTCCACAAGGAACCTTGGCAAGCCTGGTAGAGGGAATGCCACGTCGCATACGTGACATTGCGCTGGCAAAGGGTGGACACACCAAATATTGAGTTCTGTTTTCTCAAGCAAGAGACTTATCTGAACATGTCACAGTGAGAGTTTTAAGTTTATGTTTAAACAATAAAGTTTGCTAGTGTCTTTAATCTTATTTTGGATAAAAGAGACCACCAAAAAGTGATGCAATTGTGTGATCCTTCCATTGTAATGCGCTTTCTCAGTTAATTATTTGTTTAATTGACAAACTGTGTGATGTTAGCATCAAAGGACATCTGTATCTTTCAAATAAGTTTCAACAGAGCACTACTCCAGAACAATAAACATGTTCCTAACGCGATCTAAATTGCATTTGATACAGAAATGAAAATATTTCAAACTTTTGTCCATGACTGTATAATAAAAAAATAGGGAGGTCAATTTCCCTGATTGTAACATATAGTTTGACATATCTAAGGATGTACCGTTCTTTAGTTATAGCCAAAAAAAGGTCAAAGGTCACTTGTTGGCTCTATTTATGTCAAAAACATCCCTAAGTGGTCTGATTTTGCCAAAAGAGGTGTCAATATGTTCGTCTTGATAAATCAATTAAAACAAAAGTTATGATTGCACCATCTTGGATGTTTCGTTACCTACCAAAATATGTTAAGAGCCAGTCTCCCTCATTGTGTACGGAGTTGTGATACAAAAAATAGAATTGTCTCTAAAAAATAATTTTGGTACATATTAGCACCAACAACTCACATGTAAAATATGAGTGTGCAAAGCGCCCTCTTTCAGCTTGAAACAATTCTTGAAATTTCACCCTCTCTGAGCCTTACTTGCGAATAGTAAACTTTGGAGGAGCATTACATTGTGCGCCATCATCATCCCAACCTGAATTTTCCATTTTTTGAAGTACCAAATGGTTACATTACAAAAACCAAGAAAAAAAGTTTGATGGCGCACAAAATCAGCAAATTCAATGCATCCAATGAACAGAATTTAGCCAAAGCAAACAAAGACCTAAGCTTTTTACTAATGTTATACATAAGTATAAGCTTATTATCCTCTTCAACAATATGATTAAATATTGGCGTTGGACTGGACTAAAATGAGAAACATGTCGGACAAATATTAGGGACATATGAATAAAACCTCTATGCATATTTTGCACTCTAACTCGAAATACAATTTGCCGACTTTACGAGCGGTTTGAAATTGAGATGGATATTCACATATGGGTTCTGGTGCCTTACATGACATCACCAGCACTAATGCATGGTAGACTCATCCCTATCCTACCGTGGTATTAATGTGACTTCAGTTTTGAGCAAGCTGTTAGAAAAGGCGTGGCTCTCCAGAGCGAACCATGTGATTGACGCCAAGCAACATGCAAAGAGGCTTTACCGCTAAGTGTTCGCCAATGAATGCTGTACTCCGGGTGTCTGAGTCCATTACGAAAGCTCCTGAATGTAGGAAATCTCTCTATATTATGCTTTTGGACGCTGGTCGACTATCTCATTCTCCTTGATGAGATACATCGGATGGGTATTAGTGGCAACTTGTGGTTGACCTTCAAGAGCATGTATAGTAAACCAACCACATCGTTAAAATGGAGAGACCAATTAGCTGACCTCTTTCAAGTCATGCAGGGACTGAGTGCGTCAAGGTGGCGTAACCTTCGCATCCATCTATGTTATACCTACTCCCTTCTTGACTTACCTTAATTGGCTTTGACACGCAAAGATACCGATGGTATGTGAAACAACCTTGGGTCTTTAGCTTTAGCTTTAGCTTTAATAAACCAAAACAATTATATCAATCGACTCACAACTTTTGAAGATATGCTCTTTTAAAGAAATGTACCCGTTTTTCACTCTGTCCACAGAGAAGGTGTGGCTACTTCAAAGATTGAAAAGGAGTACACATACCATGCATGAATATCAAACATTCCTCAATGATAACTTTATAAAATAACTTTATTTATAGAATGGGCTTTACCGGTGGGTTTATGGGCAACGGATTGTGTTAATAGTGTCATTAATTTGTGGGTAAAATAGATGCCGAATGGGACTTCTTTTGCTTTACTTGCGATTAGTTATTTTTTCTTGGTTATTTATGCTTTTTTGTATATTATGTTTCTTACTTTCTTACTTTGTTGTTTCTTGCTTTCTTTTTTTATTTACAGCATAAGTCATTTCTCTTAAATGGTAACCCTAAAAGGCTGCTTGGTTTGTCTTTGGTTCTTCTGAAGTGAGTTTGCTGTGCTGTGTTTCAGCCCCTGTTCCTCATTGCATACATTGCGTTGCTTAACATCCTTGTGCGCCTGATACTTGCAAAAGCATTCAGTAATACGTTTGCGAAGATCTTGGATTTTTCCACAAAGGAAAAAAACAAGTGGTGTGAGGTCTGGTGATCGTGCAGGCCACTCCACAGCATGAGCCATCCAAACCACTCTGTTTGCTATCCGTGGACAGAGTGACAAACGGGTACTTTTATTCAAAAGGGCATATCTTCAAAAGTTGTGAGCCGATTGAAATAATTGTTTTGGTTTATGAAAGCTAACGATTAAAGGTTTTCAACTTTTCATAAATAGGAGAAAAAGAGGGTGCAATGAGGGGCCACTTATTTTGGGACACCCTGTATAATGGTCAAAAATACGTTACAGACGGTTTCACCAAGAGGCCATCTACCGTAAAACCTTTTCAATCAATCAATCAATCAAATTTATTTCCATCAAAAATTAAAACATACAAATAACATACATGATAAAACGATGGAGGAGACACAAGTAGAAGCAAAAGCCTGTAAAATGTTGTGCCCCCTGAAACACTTAAAGAGCCTAAATATATAAACACAGATACACAAAATGAAAAAATACAATATACCAAGCCTGAAAGGAAAAAAGATAATACACTTGATTTCTCACCTCACACTCACACCAGGCACACTCCACCACAAAAAATGTCATAGGCATGCAATAAAAAGGTATGCACATAAAAATAAATTTATATGTGTAAAACATTTATTTATATAAAATTCAGTAGTATTAACCAAATGTTACCATATCAATGAATTCTACTTGTAAATATCAAAAAACAGATTTCAAGTTTGACTTAAAATGGCCTAAGGTTGCTGACATTTAAAAAATTTTTGGCAATGCATTCCATACTTTTGGTCCAACCGTTAAGATACTGTTGATTTTGTGGATAGGTATTTTATAATCATTCCTATTCCTTGTATTATAGTTATGATTTTCTTTGTGAGTCTGGAAGAAATTTTCAAAAGATCTAGGTAACATTTTGTTATTATACTTAAACATAAATATAGCAACTTCCTTTTTGAACATATCAAAAATATTTAATACCTTAAACATTTTGAAAATTGGTTCAGTGTGACTAATCCTTTTAATGACGATATGTACCATATCGGCTGATATTAAAAGGTCTGCTGTCGATAAACTGGCAATGTACCAGTTAAATAGGTTCTCGCGGAATGCATTCACTTTGGTGAAGACCAGCAAAACTTGGCTGTTACCCAGGAAGTTAATAATGACGATGATAATTTGCACTCGCGGAAAACTCCATGTTGTCTGCAAATTTGCCGTTGTGGTTATAGCTAATATATAACAATGTTACAATAAGAGCAATCTTGTGAAAACTATCAAACTTGATATCTTAGAAAACTTTCCTAAATCGTTTGTTGCGTCATTTACTGTCTACGTGTTACAATGAAAATGAGAATTATTACAAAATGGATTTCATCATCTGCAATCAGTTCAGTAAATCTTTGTGTGAGATTCGAATGTTGCAAGCAGAAATTCTACACTTTAACACTACTTCAATGTCAGTGATTGTTTTGCTTAGTGGGCGCTACAGCCATACAGGTTCGTTGTCTGTGTGGCAGGTCACATGGGAACAAGTGAACACGGGACAAGGGCACACGCCACAAGGGAACAGCCTATGGATACAGGGCCTAAGAAGAATGCTCATACACTTGTGATGTAACGTGCAAACGTAATCTCTATACCATGAAGATACAACAAAGTTAGAGCCACGGGAGTATGTGTTCTCATCAATTGGTACAGACAGCAAACAAGCTGGGATTAATGTCAGCACCAAAACGGAGAAATTTGTATATTTTTTCGAAAGCTTCTAAGAGTATCTAAGAGTTTCATCTTACCAACGTGCAACACAAAGAATTCAAATGAAGAGACCATTGAGTAGTGCCATCCAGTACCAACATAGCCTGTTTCACCTGTTCATATCAAAACAATTAAACGGCATAATGTCATAATTTGAAGGGTTCAATTAAATCATGATTCGAATTGGGATCCAATACAAACAATGCGTAGCTCAGATTCACCGCTATTGACTATGAGCAAGTACACTAATTATATTAATCGGGTCAAGGAAATAAAAGGACGATTTTATTAGTACGACAGAATTTTATTTCAGCCTTATAGTCAATATTGTTAAAAAATCCGATTTTTTTTAATTGCATTTATTTAAGGCATTCCCATCAGTCCGAATTTTGAAGGTCAAGAAAAGATTTAAATAAACAAATCTGATTTCCTCGGTAAATGTTGTTTAATTATTTCCTGTAGTTTTATTTATTTAATTATATCAATTTGAAATATATACACGAATAAATTTGAATTGGATTGAAATTGTAGGCTATTCATCATTTTTAAAAAATCACCTGCTTTCTTTGGATGGTATTAGTTCTGTATAATGGTCATGAAATATATTATTTTAAAGCGAATGGTTTTACTACGCCATGTTTAATTTAAAGTAGACAACCATCTTATTTGGTTAAATCTGGTAGGCCAAATTCGATGTTAACAAATAAATAAATGCTTTAAAGTTGAAAATATAAGTTAACACTTGTAAGCAATTATTTATATGGTTCCATGTGCATTTGGTGAGGCCTTTCGTTAAGGGATCTAAAATGAGCGTTTATTGCGTTTCGACAGTATTTTTTGTGGGACATGAGAGCACCTCAGACCTATCGAATTGCATTCTGAATACAAAACATGTCTTTCTGATATCAAATAATTTTCATTTTTTGAAAATCACAATATAATACAAATTTTATGACAAATTATAAAAATTTGATATTTTTCAAATTTTTGATATATAACAGTCCACGAAGTAAATTATATAAATCTAATGATATATTCTTAAAGTGTATGTAGCAGGGAGGAAAAGCCGACGGTCAATTGAAAATGTTGACCTTTCATATTGAAGATATAGATTTTTTCCCAAAAAGACCTTATTTTTTTGGGTGTTTTGGGAAAAAAATCCATATCTTCAATACGAAAGGTCAAAATTGTCAATTGATCGTCGGCATTTCATCCACCTACATACACATTATATAAATCATCAGATTTATAAAGTTTACTTCGAGTACTGTTAAATATCAAAATATCAATTTTAATGATTTGCCATAAAATGTGTATTAAATTGCGAATTTCAAAAACCAAAATTATTTGATATCAGAATGACATTCTTCGTATTCAGAATGCGATTCGATATGTCTGATGTGCTCTAATGTCCCAAAATAAATACTGTCCAAACGTTCATACCCCAGCCCTTAAGAAGTTATCTTCGGGTCTTATATCCATGATAAAATGTTCAGCAAAACGCTCGAATCCCTTAAGGGCTCGGATAGCGATGTTTGTACAGTATTTTGTTGGACCTAAGAGCACATCAGACACTCCAAATAGGATTTTGAATACGAAGAATATCCTTCTGATATGAAATGATTTTGATTTTTTTGAAATTAATACTAATTTTGAGGCAAATCATTAAAACTTATTATTTTTAACATTTACCAGTCCTCGAAATAAACTTTATAAATCTAATGATATGTACTTTAAGTGTATATAGCTGGGAAGAAATCCGCCTATCATATGAAAAAAAATTGACCTTTCGTATTGAAGATTTTCCCAAAAGACCTTTCCAAGAACACATGTAAAAATTATACCACACACTTGATTGCGTAACAACAGTAGTATAAAATCAATGTTCTACAATCTCTGGCTAAAAATGAGTCGTTTTTGTTAAGAGACATAATAGGCTGTTAATGAAGTATTGTTGTATATTTAAGAATTTCTCGGGAATGAAAGTATGGAGAGTGTTGTCTTTTGGAATAGTAGTAGAAGACAAACTTCCAACTCATAAAATTGTTTTTATTGGGCTGGAAATTTTAGTTTATTTATAATGTGTGGGCAACTGTGTGGGCAAATGTGTGCTATATTTGATAAAAACAAAGTTTATTTTTTTTTTATTAAAAACTAAATTTATTGTTTGCCAGTTCTGTTGACTAATCCAAAAACATTTAAAAAAATCGGGAATCTCCCTAGAAAATATGTGACGTGGTATATCATCAGACAATATTTTAACCATTATTAACATCAACAATTTGCAACAAACCCAAAAAAATCACTCGGGCAGATTTTTTGCTATTTCTCTATTTATGATCCTGCCCAAAAGTGTCTCCTTTCGATATACCACGTCACATTTAAAGGAAATATTGGAATGTCATCTTTTCCTGGGAAAGATCTGACAGCAGGCCAGGCCATGGCCAGAGAGTAACATGAGTAGGTTTCTTTCACCTTGAAGGCAAGGATAGTCTTGCAAATATGGGCTAACTTTCCCCTAGGCCATCCAATATGCCATGAATTAGTAGGACTACAACTGGTATCTGTTACGTTTATGTGCTCCTTTGAAACATAACTCTTATTATACTTTTGTTGTTTTATATCAGAGAGAGAAATCATCATTTGAGTGAGAAAAAAATCACATGAATTATTTAATGTCTAGTATTCCGATTAGTGCAGATTGGTATTATATTTTACTTGAGAGCATAAATAAAAACACATAAGACGAATAAGGCGCCATGATGGAAGGTCAGGTCGGGTATCAAATGTTAATAGAGACTTTGCGGAATGAAGTTACTTTAACTGGAACGGCAACTTCAGAAATATCGATTGGATTTCTTGCTCAAATTTACTCCAACGCGAACGTATGGTTGGTTACTGCAACAACAGCTTCTTGTCGCTTAAACTCGGGACATGTGTATCAATGTGCGTTCAAAAGAAGGGCATGTGTAAGAGCTACATCCAAAAGTCTCTCTTTTGTTTAGTCAAGTGGTTATTAGTCCCACTTCAAGACAAAAGACTCTACCTTAAGACCATCGTTTGAGTAAACATGAATGAACTCGCGATACCACTCAACATGGTTTATGTCGAGACCCAGCGTTAATCTCCTTATCATATTATTTTGAAACTAGCTAGGCCCTATACGCGAGCCTATACGTTTCAATTAATATTCTTACGATAGTTATAGGCCTATATAATATAATATTATGTAATAAAGGCTCGTCAGCTATGTCAATTTCATATTCCAATTTACTTCGCAAAGCCTAATGAAATACATATTCTTTATTTCTTTCCCCTCCTTCTGAATCTCTCTCCCCCTTCCCCTCCTGTTTCCCCTTCCCTACATTCTCCTTATTTTCCCCTCCTTCTCCCCTCTATCTGTACTCGCTCTCTCAAACCTGACCCTCCTATAATTACCCACTCGCACTCCTGTTTCCCCCTCCCCAGTGATTTTGTCAGGGTTTTTCTGTTAGGAGGGCGTGGGCCAATTCTCAAAGGGAAACATTTTTACAAAAATGGGCTTAAAATATCACGGCGGCCAGCATCCAAAAGGGGAGGGTCAAGAAGGAAGACAAGATGTCCCACGGGGGAGCCCCCTGGCTACCAGCAAAGCACCTCCCTGTCCACTTCCAATGCTGCCCTCACTCTCCTCATCCCTACCCCCTCTCTTACCAGGCACAACCTATGACATGTTATATATAAAAATGTTATGCACCTGTTTTACTCTTCCAGAAGTATCGTATACTGCTGGCTTAAGTAAAACCAGACCATTTTACTGGAACCGAATCCCCTTGGCGTTGAAGTCAAGCTAAAAACTTGATTCCGCAAGCTGATTTGGTGTACGCCATGAGCACACACAAAATTATAAATCAAGTGTGACGTTTGGAACAAAATATTTTGATCTAATTCAATCAATAATTTTCAACAACATGTAGCATGTTTTTTACCCAACCAAATTAGATTTCCAATAATTGGTCTATTAACTGGATAATACATAAGTGGTAATTATGTGGTCTATGAGGAAATAGGCAAACTATTGTTCTAAATTATGACGTATTTCATCATAATTTACGGCACACTATAGATTCTCGCGTTAACTTTAACTTCAAGCCGCTTTAATGGCAGAGTGGTTTTGAATACATAATCCTTTATAATCCTCTAGACGTTAAAGTTTGTGGTTTCTTCATTTCGCAAGGTCTCTATTGTAACTTCAAATACTACTTGTATTTCATACCTTGCCTCTGTCACGTATTTCCTTCATATTATTGACAGCAAGTCCTAATTTTGACTTTGCTATTGCAAAAAGTCATTTCATTTCAAATTAGTAGACTTTCTTTGAAAAAACATATCACTGGTGCCTGATGGGAAATACCTGTCATAAACTGGATCGTTTTCGCCTGGTTTGTGCCCAGATGTATTGGGGGCGTGCTATGCTCTCATTGAACAGGCAAAGTTCACAAAACTAACAACGTTGTTATTAATTTTGCCAATCTCAATTAACATGATCCAAGGGGTCGAACATGAATTATTCATAACGGATCGATAACTGGCCTCGTTTTTATAATAGTAAACCAGCGGAATTTTTCATAGGTTTTGCGTTGCTAATAGAACAACCGTGAATTTAGTATCACCCCCTTGGTTTTAGTCTCACTTAATCATTGTCTTTCTAACACGCTTTACAAACGATCAACTATCATCACTATGACGAAATGTAACAATACCAGTTTTACGGGATTTATGACACCTATTCTTAAACACTTTAGAATGCCCTTCCAATCTTGTTGGCTCTTACAAGTGTAATATCAGATATGACAAGATATCACACACTTTAGCGCGACATCATAATTTTTGGTGGTTCGTCTCGTTGTTTTAATTATAATTGATGTCGCCCGCGTTATATGAGACGATACATTATACAGAAAGCAGTGGTTTAACCCTAGTACTACTGAGCCATATTTTGTAACACACACTACGAAGGGGCGGAGGTGGGTTGTACATCATGCAGTTATTGATGCCTACATGTATGCACACAACACAGGGGCACTGACAATAGGCAATTGACCCGTACAGGTAGCGTTGTGTTGCAGATATAGGAGATAAACTAGTTAGCGTCATATATCAAAAAGTATAAAAGCTATAAAAACTTATTCTTTTCAAAATATCTGAATTTTCAACCCGGTACAAGCTTTAATAACGGGGGACCAAACATTTGTATTAGAAAGAAATCATACCATCTATATCCAGACTCCCGTGTTATTCAAACGCGCATTTTGCTTCACCGGGCCGCCCTGGCTTGGTCACGTTTGGAAGAAGGGTGTCACGAAACCATAAAAGGTACAAATTTAGTACTTTCTGTCAATCAAGTATGGTTTATTCTCTACATGTCAATCTTTAAGTAATTAGCATAGTCCTTATAATAACGGGGGACCGCCTTGATGAGTAAATTTGCATTGGACAATCGATTACTATAATGGTTTAGTACTGCATATCTCGGTTTAATCTTCAGTAAGCAGGTTTATGGCTGGAAAGGTCACGGTGAATTTGCCGTGGACATAACTGCTATTGGAACCTCCTAATTATCAATTATAAACGTCATATCGTTATGTTTGGTAATAATGTATAGCTATTGGTCTCATCTGTCCAGTGACACCGAAATAAGTACAAAATATATATTTTCAAAGAAAAATCTGAAGAACATAAAAATTAATTAGAATATCCCCCTTCCTGATTTGACTCGGGATATTCCTTCCCCGTGTGAGGCTTTTATTTTAGGTATTGGTGTGAAATCGACCATTGCGCCACAATCTACTTCATGATTATGATGATATGTTTTACAGAAGGGATGTATCAGACATTCTGTAAGACTATAGATACATCCGCCATATTTTACTTCACTGCGCTAAACGACCTAACAAAAAAGTTTGCCCATATCTCTGTTCTCTTTTGTTAAGACTCCAACCTTCTTCAGCAGAATGATCCAGTTGGTTGATAGTTTTGACGACTCTTGACTTGTCAGAACTGGATCGTAGACCCTTGCTAAGTTGTCAACTTATTTAGTTGATTAACAACACAAATGTATTTCATGATAGTTTAAGAAGTGATTACGGCAAGGATCAATAATGCCTAGAGGGCTATATCAAAACATGTGTAGAGGCCTTGCATGTGACGTATCATCCCGTAAATATGGCGGACTACTCAAATGCATTCAACAAAAGCATGATTGCAATTTACCGTGACAGTTCGTCTCACACACATAACCCTGCACTACGATTAAATAGGTTAATGACAACATTTGATTGAATGGACTGCACTCCGCCATAACTACGGTCAAGGACACCGGTTCAAATCCTTTGTTTGAAGCCAATCGATAAAAGAATGCAGGGCCTCTATACGGGTTTCAAGAGCTTTTTGTTTTCAATTTCAATTTTATCATATTGCACTGCACAGAGCATCTGGTCAAGTAAAATATGACACCTCAATGGCGACAAAGTTGCATGAGTCACCGTGAAGTTCATTGTCTCTTTCGCATTCCAAGTAAAGGTCAGGGAACTGTGTTAGAATGTTAACAAGCTTATAATCACGGGACTCTAATGAACCACAGAACCTGTCAAGGATCTGTGAATGAACCTACAATCTGAAACTTCAGGATTCGGAAGACCGCGAATTACTAGATCACAAGAGAACATTTCTAAATTTAGGCGTGCTTTGTATATAGTTCCAACGATCAGCAGCCAAAGACGCAACCCCTTTCATCCTTGAGGTTAAACGGTTTCCAAGATAGTATTTATGTGATACGATCAAGCAAAATCAGTCGGAACTCAGCAATACAATCCTAGTTCTGAGGTCTGGGTTAAAATTGTTGAAATTGACATAGGAGCTTTGAAAAAAGTAAGAATCCAAAGATTGACCCGGGCCTACTTCAAATTGATTTTGCTTAATCGCATCACATATATATATGAGGAGGCATCCATACAAACTATAGCACCGTCGTGGATTTTGCAATTGAATAGATCACCATGCAAATCAATGCAAGAAGTGCAAGGTAAGTGAAACCGAGTGCAGCAACAAAAATGACTATAACTCCAGTTTGGTACAGGGTGTCCCAGAATGATCTGTACCGGGAAAGATGGAATTTTTTAGGTATGAAGGGCATGTTAAATGTTCATATTGTTTTACATTTTAAGTTTTACATATATTTAGCTTTCTCAGATTTTTTAGATTTTAAAATTGGACGTTTCTAGTAGAAGTTATAGAAGATTGCGTAAAATGGTGAATTCTAAGTTTTGACAACGCAACCTATTTTGAAAATCTGTAACATTACTAACCGTTCAGCACAAAGTTATTTGGAAAAAGTTATGCAGGTATTTTAGTTGTGCCCTGTTCATATTTCCACTAAATAGCCGATATCTATCTATTATTTATGACGTTACGAAGCAATCATTACATGGAATTAAGGATTTGCGGCCTAATCCCATTCTCTCTTTGGCGGTAGTTTTAGTTATTGTGGTGTGAGGTCCATGTAATTTGAAATGCTTGCAGAGGTCGAACTGGTTGTGGTACAGAAAAGATGGCTCCTCAATTTATTGTGCAGCAGCGTAGATTCCTTTCAAAAACTTACTGGCAAACCGGCAGCTATGTTGAGACGCAAAGAAGATTCATTAGACGATTTCCGCGAGCACGCGTTCCAGTCAAAGGAGCGATAGTGTATAACGTAAAGAAGTTTGACGAGCACAGAACTGTCAGGAATCGGCAGAGTGAAGCTTCAGGTGCTCGTAAGACTGTAAGAACTAGAGCGAAGATTGCAGCTGTCTGGCAAGCTTTAAGGCCCAACCCCAACAGTAGTTGTCGTCGAAATGCTGTGCCAAACATCCCACGTTCTTTATTTAATCGTATCGTGCCATTTTCAAGGGTATGCGAGTCGTTTGCGCTGAAAATGAAAAGCAGTTTTTCATTGATTTTACATTATTGCATGCCACGCCAAAACAAATAAAGGTAGCGTGCTGAAATTCACAGAATAAGTAGGAGACATGTCCAGTATTATAATGCATGTATCAAAAATAGATACACTGCCCGTCTTCTATTTTTAGTTATTTTTGCAAACACGGTACAAATCATTCTGGGACACCCTGTATGAACATTTTTTTTTTAGTTTAAACGTTCGGATTCTACTCTTTTCAATATTTTTTTTTTATTTACGGAAGTTCCTTATATATTTTGTACAAAAGAGAGTGAAATTCATTTTGAATCTGGACAGTAAAGACAATATGACTGAGGCCCAGTATGATTTCGCAAGAGGTAAGGGGGTACTACACCCCTGTGTTAAATTTCTGACTATTTTTGCATTTTTCTCAAAAAATAATAACACACTGGTAACCAAAGTATATTATTGGGGTAAGGAATCCAATTACTACACTGAAATATCAGTGACTCAAGACAAGCGGTTCAGTATATATGATAGGAAATGAGGTACATCCTAGCGGTACCTTAGATCTTATCATAAATAACGAACCGCTTGTCTTGTGACACAAATTTACCGAGGGGTGTAGTACCCCCTTAAGGGAACCTCGGATGTATTTATTGCCAGATAAATTCTGCAGAATATCAAAGAAAGATATGTCTGTATTAACTGGAACTTCCTCGTATTCAAAACGGCCAATTACTGAGATCATTAGGAGCTCAAACTAACTGATCTCATCGAAGTCATGTACAATCATAGACCAAGCGTGCTATATATAATTGTCACTGGAAAGATCTCTAATATATCTTTTCCTGCTATTTGATTTATAGCACATAACTTTGTGCACAATGGTTGAGAGTTTTATTGACCTTAAGAACATCACATATACTATGTTCTACTTATATTTCGACCGTGTGAATAAACGTAGTAAGTTAAAACGGCATTACGTGATCCACAAAATCATCCCCCCCCCCACGTTTCTCAAAAAAAGATATTTGCAGGGCTTGTTACTTTCTTGAAGTACACTATACAATAATTGTGTAAACAAAAACAAATCAGTTATACTCTATGCTACTTTTAAGCATCGCATCTGCAAAATTTGCGGAATAAAGATCTGACATCCTGCCGAAAACTTGGATTCCGTAAAGTATAAACCATTGGGTTAATAAGAGAATTTATATCCAGCATATAAACACAAGCGACATTATACATTAACTGACACAGAACAATCTGAGCACAGGGTCGCTACCAATATCATAACATTAAACGGAATCCAACAAACCAAGAACACTGCAACATAAGTAGCGAGTAATAAAACCGACTTCCGCCTCTTTTCAAACGAGCTGGACGACTTCGTGGCGGCTCTCTTAGCTCGTCTGCGCTCATTCGTGGTAATTTTATCTTGGGTTGGTACCGAATACTGTTGCATCAGCCCCATTTATCCCAGTTACAGATGTCTCGTCAGCCATGGTATATGTTGCTGTTGTACTTGATGGATTACCAATATGAGCTGCCACCCGTTTCGCTTGAAGTTTGATTTTGTAAAACACTTGGATGTTGAAATACGATAGCAATATCAAAGGTATCAGGAATTGTGATGCAATCCAAATTAAATTCATGTAAAGATTTAAAATGAAGGGCATTTCACATTCGAAGCTGTAATCTAAATCTTTCTGTCCAGTAAATGCAACCCATCCAAAAGCCAGTATGCAATAGATAGTAAACACGATAACCCATAAGCTTATCAAACACACAGCTACGATTCTTCTAACTTTGGAAGATTTGCCGTAATGTTTATACTTTATTGGCTTTGAGACGCAGAGATACCGATCAAGGCTCATAATTGTGATCATCAATGCAGACATTAGACATGCAGTGTATATAATGGTGAAAAATACGTTACAGACTGTTTCACCGAGAGGCCATCTACCGTAAAACCATTTAATGACGATGTGTGCCATATCGACTGTTATTAAAAGATCTGCTGTTGCTAAACTGGCAATGTACCAGTTAAACAGGTTCTCGCGAAATGAATTCACTTTGATGAATACCAGCAAAACTAGGCTGTTACCTAGAAAATTAGTAATGACGATGAGAATTTGCACTAAGCCGGAGACAAAGGTACTCGCGGAAAACTCCATGTCGTCTACAACTTTCTCGTTGTAATATTGCGGTGCAAACGAATGTTAATGTTGAAATATAAAATTGTTACAAATTGGAGCAAACTTGGGAAAAGAATCAAACTTAGAACAACAAATTGCTTGTTACGTGTTACAATAAAAATGAGAATTGTTACAAAATTCTGCAATCAGATCAGTAAATATTTATTAGTGTAAGATTCGAATGTTGCAAGCAGATATTCGATAATTTGATATTACTCCAATGTCAATGATTGCAAGAAAAATGATCATACACCTGTGATGTAATTTACAAACGTGATGTACAATACCATGAAGATATTAAAACAAAGTTAAAGTTAGCGCCACGGGAGTATGAAGAGTATGTGGGAAAACGAATTGGCGCAGCGGTAGTTCCCTTGCCTTGCACCCAGGTCAAGCCCTGGCGCGGCCCAATGACTCACATGCACTTGGTTTATCCCGATTCCATGCGCTCTCACAGGTTTTCCATCGCCGGTTTCCTCCTGCTGTCAAAAGTCGGTGATTAGTTGTTTGGTAATACACAAACTTCCTTTAACCAATGGAATTTGGGGAGCTGCACCGAAAATATTATTGATAGATGTTACAATATAAGCGCGGATACATTTACGCCAAGTTCAACTGCCACTAGCCTAGTTTAAGCGATCTGATTGTCATGATTCACCATGACAGCGAAATTACAGCGCTTTGATCCCTCCGAGATCTGGAAAAGGCGCTATATAAAACACCGAAATGTATGTATTTATTAATATTTTATGAACAGCACACGATGGCAAACTGGGATTATTGCCAGCACGAATACGCAGACATTGGTAGGCCTATATCGTTTCGAGAGCTTCTAAAAGTAGCTGAGATTTTCAGCTTACCACCGTCCAACAAATTACCACCGTCCAACGAATTCCAATGAACAGACAGGTGAGCAGTACCAGCCAGTTGATATGCACGTAGCATGCCTCACCTGTTCATATCAAAACAATTAAAAGGTATAATGTCATAATGTGAAGGGTTTATATAATTAAATCAGTCAGGGCCTGATGATTCAAAGCTTGATCCAATACAAACAATGTGTAGCTCCGATTCACTGCTATTGACTATGAGCAAAGACACTAATCAATCGGGTCAATTAATCGGGTCGAGGAAATAGAAGGACAATTTTATTAGTACGACAAAATTTGATTTCAGCCAGATGAAAAAATCCGATTTTTTTTGTTAATACATTTCCCATCAATCCGAATTGTTGAAGGTCAAGAAAAAAAATCAATAAACAAAATCTGATTTCATCGGTCAGTATTGTTTTGTTATATCCTCTAGTTTTATTTATTTATTTATATTTGATTATATCTTGGTGTAGATTATTCATCCAGTAGTTCAAAACATTATTTTTGTAAATTAAATCAAATACTGGAACTAAAATGTGCAAATCACTTTGCTACGTTGCGTCCGAAACCATCGGAATTCGTCAGGCATCTGATTGAAGATGTTGTGATGACGTCAGATGTTGTGAGCGAAGCAGCTTTTTATGGCCTGTCGAAGATACACAAGCCAGATCCGATCCCAGTTAGACCAATAATTAGTAGCATTGCCCGGCTCTGATACGTACAACTTGGCCAAACACGCAGCGAAGAATATAGGACCGCTTGTCGGAAAATCAGGACTTTGTAAAGAAAATTCGCGATACCAGAGTGGGCGATAACGAGATCATTACTTCTTATGATGTGAGCGCCCTTTTCACCTCCATCCTCCCGTACGACGCCATCAAGGTTGTGAAGGATTTCTTATCGGAAGATACCAATTTGAGTGAACGCATAGTTTTAACCGTTGAACAGATTGTTGAACTTGTCACCGTCTGCCTTAAAACAACTTATTTCTAGTACGACAATAAGTGTTTCATCCAACAATATGGGTGCGCAATGGGCTCAGCCGTTTCCCCAATTGTGGTTAATCAGAACCCTCGCGGACACTGTGATAAGCAATTCTGAGGACATTCCGGAGGAAAAAGATCACCTACAGAAAGCCCTTGGAAATTGTGGATACTCCGGTTGGGCGTTTACCAAAGCAAACAAAACCAAAGACTCCGCTAAATCTACCACAGGAGAGGCAAACTACGACAATCGCACACAGGTAACTATCCCATACATCGCTGGATTATCTGAAAGGACTTGAAAGAGTTCTTAAAAGAACTCTTTCAAGTCCTTCGGCATCACTGCGTGCTTCAAACCTGCCAACATCCTACGGGGGAAGCTCGTGCATGTCAAGGACAAAACCCCCAGAGATAAACAGTGCAATTTAGTTTATGGCATTACCTGTGCTACCTTGGACTGTGGTAACTCCTATGTAGGCGAGACAAAACAATCTCTACGAGCGCGATTGAACCAACACCGGCGCCCTAGCTCCAGCGAAGCTCAAAACTCCGCTGTTTACAACCACTGCAATAAGAAAACTGAACATTTCTTCAACCCTGAGGAAGCTGTTATCCTAGATAAGGAGGAGAAGTGGTTTGAGCGAGGAATCCATATGGGAGAGAGTGGAGGAACCCGCCATTAACACTAAATCATGAATGGCCAAAAAACGCGTAAGATTAACGTGTAAGGTTACACGTGTAAGATTGCATCTTATCCGCGTAAGATTGCATCTTATACGTGTAAGAATGAAGCGGGATATTTAAATTGACGAATCACAGAGTAAGAAATCACAAACAACCAATCATCTCACGCGTAACAAACTTCAACCAATAATAAGTAAAGACGTTTTGTGATTTGTAACACCCACGACTTCTTATACGTGTAAGATTTGGATTTTAGTGATGGACGATATGTGATACTATTGGCGGCGTACCGAGGATAAGGAGAGCTCGTCACTAAAATCATAAACGGGGCATTTTCTTAATTTGTATGAGTGCTACAATGTCCAATATTTTATGACGAATCTCTGTCAGGAATTGTTCCTACTGTTGGTCCGTAATGGTCACATCCCGTTTTATCTCACTTTTTGACTACTTTTTCAGTTATCTGGGTCAATTAATATTCATATCAATTTCAAGAGCCCGGGTTCAAGAGGTGATGGTAAAATAATCACGTTTGCGAAAACTACTGCGGTGCAGATCGATATCGAGGCTGAGATTATTCGACACTCGTCGTACCATTCAAATCGGAATACCGTCCATCCCTAATAGGCAATTCTTACGCGTATAAGAAATGCTATGGTGAGATTTCATTGGTCGAAGATGAATACGCGTAAGATGATAGGTTGTTTGGATATAATATGGATTCTTTATATATGATTCGTCAATTTAAGCATCCCGCTAGATTCTAAGACGTATAAGATGCGATCTTACACGCATAAGATGGAATCTTACACGTGTAAGATGCCATCTTACACGTGTAAGGTTACACGTATAATCTTACACGTTTTTTGGTCCACTTGGCCATTCATACTAAATGGGGACACCGCTTCCAGTTGTCACACGCATGGGACCCGGCGTTACGAGACATTCCTCGCAGTCTGACGTCACAACATCTGACGTCATCACAACATCTTCAATCAGATGCCTGACGAAATCCGATGCTTTCGGACGCAACGTAGCAAAGTGAGTTGCAAATTTTAGTTTCAGTATTTGATTTAATTTACAAAAATTATATTTTATTATATATATGCGAATAGATTTGAATTGAATTAAAATTGCAGCCTATTCATTATTAAAAAGTCGAATCACTTTCTTTGGACGGTCTTGTTTCCAAGATATATCTGCATATTGGTCATGAAATATCTTGTTTTAAGAACGAATGCTTTTACTTTAGGAAATTCGTGATGCGTTCGTCAAGTTTGATTAATAGCGAACAACCATCTAAAGATGATTTTATACTATATACATCATATTGCTGAGTCATAGCGATTAGGTTTTAACCAATGAGGTAGAGCGCTTTTTCTTGTCATAACATTTTCAGCGACGTTTGCACAGTATATTTTGGCGCAAATCGGACACGCCAAATCAGAAATGATTCTGAATACGAAATATCCTAATAATATCAAATTGATTTTTCTAAAGTTAATACTAATACGAACTATTGAAATTATATTTTTACATTTAATAGTCATCGTAATAAACTGTATAAATCTGAAAAACAGCTTTAGCATCAAATCAATGGTCTATAATCTTTACGTAACAGCTTTAGCAATAAATCAATGGTCTACAATCTCTCATTGAAAATGAGTCGTTTTGTTAACATGAAGAGGCTGAAATGAGGTATTGTTAAATATTTTGGGTTTTCCCGGGGATGCAAATATGTAGAGTACTGTATTTTGGAATAGTACAGGGTGTCCCAGAATGATTTATACCGGGAAAGTTGTATAGGTATGAAGGGCATTAATATTGGTACTATTGTTTTAAATTGTAAAATTTACTTATATTTAGCTTTCTTAGGTATTTTAGATTTTCGAAATTGGATGTTTCTAATAGAAGTTACAGGATATTGCGTAGAAATGGTGAATTCCAAGTTTTGACAAAACTACCTATTTTGAAAACCTGTAAAGTTACTAACCGTTCAGGACAAAAATAATTGGAAAATGTTATGAAGTATATTTGTTGTGTCCTGTACTTACTTAAATAAAACTGAACTGAACTGAACTGAACTGAACTGAACTTCTACTATCGATTATTTATGATTTTACGAAGCAATTCTTGTATGGAATAAAGAATGTGTTACACTTAAGTGACCTTAAACTATTCTTTCTTTGGCAGTTTTGAAGACAAGTATTGAGGTTTGTGAGTTTCATCATTTGAAAAGGCGGCAGAGATGGATCGTATAGAGAAGGTTCGTCCTTAGTGCCACATCATGTATTTATGATACTTATGATATATTGGCAAACCTTCAGCTACGTAACGGAGAAGATTCAACGGAGACAATTTACTGCGGATGATCCTTGAGGAAGTTATTTCCTCTGAAGTAATTACATTGTTGGGTAAAAATTGTGGTAAAAGTCACATAAAAGTACGTTTTTCAATCTAAATAACTGAGGTCATATTGAAATGTTTCACTTAATCCCATATCACAAATTATTCAGCGTTGTTAGCTCTACAACTGTGCCAAATTTGGTGTATTTAGGATTTCTCATACTAAACAGTGCTCCTAGACGATGGTGATAAGGGATCATTGTGTTATACACTTGCAGTTTTCGTCCATTTTAGTAATAGCAATGTCACGCCAAAACGAAGCAAGCTATCTCCATGGAAGTCAAAGAATAATTAGGAGACATGTGTGCCATTGTATTGCATTTAATAAAATTAGATACACTGTTGGCTATATATTTTTGATATTGTGTTCAAACACGGTATAAATCATTCTTAGTCAGTGGGAGTGGTCTAGTTCGTAGACACATTTCTGATTGGACAATCGCATGATTTCGGGTGTCGTCTATCAGGCCGTAGACGACCCCACGTCATCATGCGTCTTGATAATGCGTAACACGCGTGTAGAGGTGCGAGTATGTATCGCGCTGGATGCGTAGACTAGTGCGGAATACGCGAACGCGCTAGCAATACGCGCAACAGAATACGTGAAGTTGTAAACAAGTTTCGTTCATTTTATAATGAGGGAGTTTTTATGACGGTAACTTAGTTTTTGCTTTAAAAATTTGTTTACAGTTATTAAAATAATATTTAACTGACTAAGAATGAGAATAAACGATAGGAATTTTTATTTTGTCTATCCTCTACCTATGATAGACGACAGGCAGATCCAATATTTTTATCGTAGTGGATACCGGCTGCGCCGGCATCCACTACTCAAAATATTGGACCTGCCTGTCGTCTATCACACGGTAGAGGATAGGCAAAATAAAAATTCCTATCGTTTATTCTCTAATTCTGGGACACTCTGAAGTAGAGTAGAACACAAACTTCCAGCACATATTACTGTCTCTATTCATGCTATTGTGGTGTAAATATTGTAGTTTATATAACTCATACAATGTTTCTTGTGATTTGATCGGCCAACTACTGTTGAATATTTCTGCTATATATTTTTAATGGGAAGCTGCAAAATGACTATTGCAGTCCGCGTCCGTGCAATGTTATTTTCCATTACATGGACGTGGAGCAACCATAGCAACGCTGACAGACGCGCGATCGTATAGCGCAAGGTTTCAACCACAATTCGCCAAGTATATGTGTGGGCGTTGCTTCAAAAATTAATATACATATATTCTAATTTATTTTGCTAGTGAAAGCAAGAGAACTTATTTATGAGTTATACAGGGTGAGTCAAAAAGTGTAATAGAGCAAAGAATCGATATTTATGTAAGAACCAAGTTAAACTTTCCCATTATTGAAAGTTTCTATAATATTCTAACGCAATAGTTACCTTCAGTGAAAAAATTAAGTGACTCGCTACTACCGTTTAATTTGTATGAGTCCTTTTGTTGTGATGCCTAATTTCATTATTTGTCCACGAGGTACAATGTATTTTGAATGAGGGCACACAATGCACGATAAAGGATTGCAATCTACTGCGACAGTTCATCTCACACACATAACAAATGCACTACGATGAAATAGGTTGATGACAATAATTGATTAAATGGACTGCACTGCGCCATTATTACGGTGAAGAAAATCGGTTCAAATCCTTTGTTTGGAGCCAATCGATAAAAGCATGCAGGGCCTCTATAGCATAATTGAAAAACTGAGTTGGCCTTGTATAACAATAGCCAGCGGGAGAGTAGCGTTCTAAATGAATAGATATAGATCTGTTTCCCAAATCCATGGAAAGGGTTTTGACACTCAGGTCAACTTTGTAAATCAAAATCGACAATATTTGCAAGTAAATCGATAAACACCACTGAAGCTTCCATTAACTTTGCTTTTTAAAAGATTCTGTATTGACATTTAATTTAATGCAAATGGCAAACGTAAGTGACTTTAAATTAAATCACCCGATTTTAACGACACACACGTTTCAAGTGAGAGTTTAAATAGAATCGAGGTTTGTTAAGTATTCTTTGTCGCTAAAAACCACCCACTATAACTTCAATATAAAACCCATTAATAAAATCTAATTGATTTCTTAAAAGAAAAGCGCAGTAATTTATAGCTCAGTACGCGATATAAACCCAAAGCATCAGAGGCTATGTAATAACTATGGACCGTGGGGAGGGCAAAATTTCGGGAGACAAAGATTTTTGGTAGACAGATAGGGGGAGGCTGCAAGCAACTTATGGCAGGCCGAGAGTGGGGGGAAGCTATTTTTAACACACATTTACGGGTCACCTTTAAAATAACACGTTCTAAAAAGGCTTCGGAAAATATTACAGAAACGTTCACATATGCAAAATATACTGTGGCAGGTGAAGGAGGTGCGCCAAGAGGGGGCGAGCAGCTTTTGGCGATTCATTTGAAATGTTACCCCAGGGGGTAGTTGTAATTATCGCACAGCCCCTTACATTCTACGCTACCAACCAGATTCAGTAGATATGTGAACTATACACGCCCTAAGCACAGATATATAATTCACCGGAATTCACCGAGCCCTATGGCCCCATTGACTCGCCCCAACAGATGATTGTAAACAAATTGAATCCCCTAAAGTTTCACTTAGACAGACTAGACAGAAATCGGTGATTACTTTATATGCAACATTTAATATTATTATGGTTATTTAAGTATACAAATGTAAAGTGATAATCTACCTACAAGGCCAAGCAAAGTTACATGATTTATCAAAATTGCATGCAAACAGAGAGAAAAACAAATAAAACTAATCAAAATTACTCAGAACTGGAACAAACATGATCAAACGGGTCCGATTTATTAAGAAGCATAATATTATCATTATTGGGCAGGTATATCTCTTGATAATGCGTAAAAAGCCACTGCAAGCAAATTATAGTTGTACTATGTGCTGATGAGGATTTTTTGAAGTTGTATTTGAAGGATTGCGCCATCTAGATTTGCGAAGTGAGTTCCAATAAAGGATCCCTTGAACACTAATATTATCAGCTAAAGGACATTTTGACATGGGAATCGCTAACGTGCCTAGTAGGGTGAAGGTGGATATACTGTTGATGATGATGATGATGATGATGATGATGATGATGATGATGATGATGATGATGATGATGATGATGATGATGATGATGATGATGATAATAATAAAAAAAAAAATAATAATAATAATAATAATAATAATAATAATAATAATAATAATAATAATAATAATAATAATAATAATAATAATAATAATAATAATAATAATAATAATAATAATAATAATAATAATAATAATAATAATAATAATAATAAGTAAAACAAAGCACCACGCCTTGCATCGATCTTTAATAGACCTATTTTGTTTTAGTTTTTATTTCAGAAACAAACAAAAGTCGACTCGTCCTACACGCGCTCACCCAATCAGAATTACGAGAGTGATACTTATATCATGCTGAAACGTCTGTCGTTGAACTTACAATTTTCATTTTGGTGTGTACGTTTTAACCAGTCACTTGATGCTAAATATCAGCCTTGAAAAGTGCTCGTAAACTAATTCACTGACTCGTATAACTGTAATAGTTGATGATACTACCAGCGTGTTCTAAACGAGACGATATCGAGGCTAAACTCAAAAGAAACGTTCTTTCGTCACGACTGTAAAGAAACATCAAATTTCGGATTGTGCACTGTCAACCCTTATCGAACTGATAACGCATTAAACTTATGATTACTTACAGCTTCTTAATGAAATTGCACCTAAAGGATTTTTAAAATATTGTTTTGATTTTTGAGCGCTGTTTCCAGTTAACATCCATGTACATTGACTCCGACCAGTGATTTCCGATTTCAGTGTTTTCAGACATTTCAGACCTGATATTTATATGGAAAATCATGGACAGAAGAGCAATTAGCATGCCTGCACTGAAAATTGTTTTCGTAGAGGTTCAGTTCTATATTTAGTGAAAATCTTCATTAACTTCAACTATCGACAAGTTTCCGTTATTTCTGATTTCCATATTTCACCACATGTAATGAAAAACAAACGCGGGCAGTAGAGCACATAACATGCATACCCAGAAAACTCCAAGTAGCGACAGAAATCCTGATAATATATCGAATTACATTTTCTATTAAAGTTCGCAAGTAGTAGTAAGTAGTATAATTTCGCAGACCGACAAGCTAAAGGAAACTTTCTGCCTAGCAGTTGAATATGAACAATGATTGAACATTGCACAAAATGGGGCTTCATGGATGTTTGTTTTGATTTTAAAAACGAACAATTTGTTATGAGTTGTCGAATGTGCTGAAAGTTACTCATATCCCAAACTGCGCTAGTAAGGATTTCTTAGTACGTGCAATAATGTATATATCCTGCTTATCTCTTGCGAAGTCGCATGGATGCATAAACGTATAGTCTGTAGCATCGTACAAGCGAAAACAATCACAATTTCAGTCGATATTTAGCTCATTATGATATGTGGACGTATTGACACAGGACACTGGACTGGATGTTATGGATTTTGGGAATGGCCAAGCAGTACAGAAGGACTTGACATGTATTGTTTTTGTAGTTCAAGGACATCACTCATTTTAAGCAAGTAAGCAAGACCGAAAAAAAAATCACCGAAATGGCTGGCATACGCAAAAGCAATTATTTTCGTTTCATCGTTAGAATTTCTCTCATTGTCATGACATTGTCTTTTAACAACAACACAATAATGAATGGAATGATCGTTACGGCTCAGATGTTGGTTGAACCTCTTTGGGATGGGGGCCTCAATGTAACCAACCCATGCTTTGTAGATAACCTGGAAGAGACAGAAGGAGTTTTCGTAAAAGGGAGCTCTGATCACATATGTAACGTACGAGTGACAGCATCACAAGGAACGCTCATTGAGCTGCGACTACACGGATATAATGACTCTACAGAACCGACATTTCTTTTTATTGAACGAAATGGAGAAGAAGACTGTATGAATAAGTACGTAGTATTAATTGCACAATCAGAAACGTGCAGTTCAACATTGTTCGAGTCTAATTTCACAGTTAATTTGCAAGGTAAGACAAGTCTTAACATAGATGTGGCACTTACTAATGATACCTTATTTAAAGATGAAGAATGTATCCAGAAAGAGAACCATGGTACCAGAGTAAGTAGCAACCGATGTAGTAATATTAAAGGGTACAAAAACAAAATTATGTGCGATTCCAAATTTATCAATAAATGTAAGCTCAAGTTTCCCCCAAGTTGTGCAGCTTATCTTGGTAGCAGGGAAGTCATGTATGATGATTGCGCACAAGCTCAGAATAGCACGGCTTTGATCACCTACCCATTTTACACAAAAAGTTTAGATGTATCAGGGAATAGCATTGTGCAGGTATCTGAAAACTTTATTCAAGATTTCAAAAATTTAGAGGTACTGAATCTGGAGAGTAATCGTTTGTCTTTGCTTAATCCAAAAACATTTGTGAGGCTGTCATGTTTGGAACGTCTTAACCTTCGTAAAAATCAGATATCAGAACTCAAGGTAGAATCGTTCCAAGGTTTGTACAATCTCAAAATACTGCGGCTTGATTACAATTGGTTAAGAATAGTACCTCATGAAATATTTCAAGATTTGGTCAATCTAGAACAGTTGTACATGCATTATAATCAAATAGAGAAGGTGACCCCTGAAAATTTTAGCATATTAAGTAAACTTGGCGTTCTTTTTATTCGCGGTAACAAATTAGAGACACTAGCCATTGGGTCATTTCAAGGATTGTTAAGTGTGAAAAGACTGGATCTGCAACAAAACCACATATCAGAACTAGGCATATTAATGTTCCGAGGTATGAGTAATCTCACAATACTGTGGCTTAGTGATAATTTCTTGAGTAAATTATCTCATGGGATATTCCATGATTTGAGATATTTGGAAGAACTCTACCTTAATACAAATCTGATATCAGATCTGGAGGTGGATATATTTCAAGGTATGATAAATCTCAAGGTATTACAGGTAAGAAACAATATGTTGAGTGAGTTACCCCATAACATTTTTCAAGAATTGATCAATTTGGAACACATTGACCTGGGTAATAATAATATAAAGGATATGGTTGCTGGTACATTCAATGGTCTAATTAGACTAAACGTTCTTGTACTTCGCAGCAACAAATTAGATACAATGCCCATTGGGATATTTCAAGATTTGACAAATTTGAAAACACTAGACCTGTATGAAAATCAGATATCAGAACTGGACACAGGTTTGGGTAATCTGACAGGGCTCTACATAGGGTATAATTTATTGAATAAAGTATTACCTGGTGGGATATTTCGCTATTTGATACATTTGGAGTCTCTAAACCTTGGCTATAGTGAGATATCAGATCTGGGTGTAGAAATGTTCCAAGATTTAAAACATCTCAAAACACTTTCCCTGGGTGGAAATGTATTAAGTAAATTACCTGGTGGGATATTTCAACATTTGATATATTTAGAGCGACTCTTCCTCTGTATGAATATGATATCAGATCTGGATGAAGGAACGTTTCGAGAGTTAAAAAATCTCACCTCTCTCAGTCTCAATAATAATTTATTAAGTAAATTACCTGATGGGATATTTCAACATTTGGTATATTTAAAATCACTAGCCATCAGTGGTAATCAGATATCAGATCTGGCGGTAGGAGTGTTTAAAGGTTTGACAAATCTCACAATACTCCAACTGGGTGGTAATGTATTAAGTAAATTACCTGGTTTGATATTTCAAGATTTGATACATTTGGATTATCTAGACCTTTCCAGAAATAAGATATCAGATATGGATGTACGGACGTTCGAAGGTTTAAACAATCTCAAAAAACTCCTGCTGTTGGGTAATTTATTGAGTAAACTGCCTGGAGAGATATTTCAATGTTGCATTCATTTGGAGTATCTAAACCTCAATCAAAATCAAATATCAGATCTGGATATAGGGATATTCCAAAACTTAATACATTTGAAAACTCTAGCCCTCGGCAGAAATTATGTATCAGATCTGGACGTAAGATTATTCAAAATTTTAAAGAATCTTACATTTCTAGGTCTTTCTGATAATTTATTGAGTGAATCACCTGGTGGGATATTTAAATATTTGATCAATTTGGACAGTTTGAGAAATCTCAGAATACTCAAGCTTGACGGAAATCGAATATCAGAAATTGATGTAATAATTGGTCCGAGTTTGAAGAATCTTAACAATCTGCGGCTTAGTAATAATTTGTTAAGAAGTGTACCGGATGGGATAGTTCAAATGTTGATCAATTTGGAAGAACTTTATCTTGATGGAAATCAAATATCAGAAATTGACCCAATGTTTACAAATTTGAAAAATCTTAAAATACTCGAGCTTTCTAATAATTTGTTAAGAAGTGTGCCTGATGGGATAGTTCAAATGTTGATACATTTGGAAGAACTTTATCTTAATGGAAATCAAATATCAACAATTGACATGAAGATTAAGAATTTGAAAAATCTTAAGATACTAGGGCTTTCTGATAATTTCTTGAGGATATTACCTAATGGGATATTTCAATATTTGATAAATTTAAAAGAATTGATCCTCGATGAAATTAAATTATTAAATCTGGACTGGAGAGTTTTCCACGGTATGAGAAATCTCAAAGTACTTTCACTTCAATATAATGGCTTGAGGTCAATACCTGATGATGAAGTATTTCAAGATTTATTTACTTTGGAAGTACTTCTGTTGAAGGGAAATAAATTGACTTTCTTACATAAAGGATGTTTTAAAAAACTACGCAATTTGTATAGACTATCACTGAGTGAAAATGAACTTCTTAAAGTTGATGTAGATTTATGCTCCAATTTAAGGAGGCTAATCATATTGGCAATTAATGGAAGCAAGTTACCTGAACTCCCTAATGATATCTTCAAAAACATGTTAAACTTGAAGATTGTCTACGTTCACTTTAACCGATTGCGATCGTTGAACAAAAATGTGATGGAAGGTTTAGGAAAGCTAGAAATTCTTAATATATCAAACAATTATCTGACACATTTAGATAGTGACATATTTAAAGACACAGCTAGACTTCTTCTTGTTGATTTGTCAGCAAATAAATTAAAGGAAATTCCAAATATACAGCACCTATTGCGTCTGAGTTCCTTAAAACTTGTAAACAACTCGCTCACCAGAATAAATCGTGACTCATTTTTTTCTTTGTCAAATAGGTTAGAATTGATTGTTAGTCAACATGAAATATGTAATTGTTATGTACCTGACAGTATCAAATGTATTGCTACAGGGGATATATCACCATATCTTACATGTGATATGTTACTTTCGGATAGACTTTTGACGGTGATAATGTGGCTCATTGGTTTTAATGCACTTGGAGGTAATCTCTTTGTGCTAGTTGCCAGAAAAAAAATGGCTCAAGCAAATAAAGTGAATGCGATATTACTGAGTAATCTTGCCGCATCAGATTTACTTATGGGAATCTACTTAATGATTATTGCGTCTGCTGATTTATATTTTGGTGAACATTTCCCAATGCAATCTGAAACATGGCGATCTGGCATTACCTGCAGAATTGCAGGAGCTTTGTCAATAATATCTAGTGAAGCTTCAGTGTTCTTTGTAACATTAATAAGCATAGACAGATTTATTTCTGTCAAGTTACCGTATTCTACTCACAAACTAAGAAAAAGATCTGCTACATTTGTTGTAATTTTGACATGGATTATTTCATTTACATTAGGTGCTGTTCCATCCGCTTTGTCAGAAACAAGTTTTAAATTTTATGACAATTCTCATGTTTGCATTGGCCTACCCTTAACTTTGACAACATTATACCGGACTGAAAACAATCATCATATATCCCACATTGTGAGTTGGAAACAGCATTACCAGGCCGTTTTTAATACCGAATTCAAGGGCCAGACTAATGGTCTCTTTTATTCAACAGCCGTTTTCCTATGCCTCAACTGTGTGTGCTACATGGTGATATTTGTCTGTTACATTGAAATAGTGAGGGCAGTTCGCAAATCTGCCAAGCGATCTGGACGTACCATTGAAATGGCAGAACAAATCAAGCTCACAGCAAAGGTATCAGCCATCGTTGCCACCGACTTCTGCTGTTGGGCTCCTATAATCATTCTTGGAATCTTGGTTCAAACCAGGGTAATTACTCTGCCCCCAACCGTATATGCATGGTGTGTTACAGTTGTGTTGCCAATTAATTCTGCCATTAATCCATATCTGTACACCATTGCGGACCTCATTTCTGATTACAGAAGTAAACGAGATGAAAAACAAACAATAAACACACGCGATTAAAAAAGATGCTCAACAACTAATGCATGAAAACACAAAGAAATCCGGAATTGAACAATATGCACACGAACTAAATGATTTTATCCACATGATGAAGCCTTACCTAGCTAAATGTTAAATAAATAGCATAAATGAAATTAACAATAACTTTGCATTAAAACAAATAAACGAATAACGGAATAAATAAAAGTAAAATTTTTAATAAGAGACTGCAGGTGTTGCATGTTATATTCTGTTCCATTATGGATCTGTATGCACTTTCATTTGTCACTGTCAATGCATAGCTGGCTAAGAACAGTTGGCTCTTTATGTATTTGCATGGACCTATCACGCAAGAATGCATACACTAGTGTTACCAGCAGCAGTTTATTTTGGCATGACGGCCAGAACGTTTACATGTCCTTTGGAATTGATGTAGATAGTTCAATTGAGCTCAGTACCACTAGAGCTAGAGTTGAGCCGCATCTCCTCAACCTCTCTGTATCTTTCACCGATGGGTCGTCATGGTAAATGTCAAAGATATAAGTGATGATACAGAGAGGTTGTTTCTGCAAACTTTGAGAGCAGATCAGAGAAACTTGTAAGTCCTGATAGAGGTACTCTACGGATTGCTGCCATAACATCAATCAGGAAGGCAGAATCATCTTTATGCTGGTAGCAATAGTCATTAGGCTTGAGGGTTTCCTCTAGTTCCCGAAAAAGTTGGCTCTTTTCTGGTTTGTTCATTAAGCCGTCGTCACCAAACTGCAATGGGGGAAGTTACGACATCATATGTCAGAAGATTAACAATGAAGCCAAATAAAGATTGCAAGTTTCCGATTCCGCCGAGTATACCGTAAACATGACGTTGGTTTGTGTTTTTAATACCTTTGATGGCGATCCTTCTAATCTTTTTCGACTTTGAGGGTTAAACATGCACCAATCGAGATTTATTAAGGCTTTAATCTAAACAAACAGAATATAACATCAGTGTCTCCAAGTTGAAGAGGCTTCCTGCCGCGGCGGCGCTATTCAAACTACTGGATACTTTTACTGGTTCCGCTCCCTCCACACAAACAGTCTGCCAATGATAACGAACGAGTTCTTTTTGATTGGCTAACACTTTTCTCACGACGTCATCCAGCATATGCTGCTCGTCATTGCAATTGCACAGCAAGGAGTTCATCTCACTGGTTCACAAGTTCCCGTATTTTCCCGTTCTGGTTACATTCTAATTGCATTGTCGCCCTCTAAACCAACCAGAACCGGCGGTATACGTGGTCATTGGCAGACTGTTATGTGGAGGAAGCGTAACCAAACTGGCTGTGGAGGAGACTAACTGGTACAATGTTTTCGCGGGGAAATAACCAACGGGCTCTCCTGTCGCGGCGGCGCTAGTATTTTTACCTATACAATGCTTTCGTGGGAAAATAACCAACGGGCCTTTCTGAAAGGCTAGTTGCTTTATGTTTTGAGTATTGATAATTAAGGTTGTTTGATGGCACGTAAAACCGAATCATTTTTAAAGAAAAGTTTTTTACTTCTTTAAAGGTGTAAAATGGTATTAGAACATCAGCAAACAGACAAACAAATGACAAGGGATTTTTTAAATCATGAAATGTAAGGAATAACCAATATTATTTGGCTTATTTAAATTTTAAATAAATGTAAATAGCGCCCTCAATTTGCACACAAATGTACAGTGTACACAACCACCAAAAACTACCACAAACAAGCAAGAAAAGCTGAATGATTTGATATAGAAACAAAAGTCCATGTTAAAAATTCCCACAAAATATATGTGTATATGGGTATTAATCAGGTCTAGAATTGAACATTATAATAAAGTTTTGTTAGAAAAAATAATAATTGATCACATAACATAACATAACATAACATAACAGAAAACTTTTGGTGCGCTGTTCCTTATGACAAGCTCGTAGCGCTTACAAAGTAAAAATAAAAACATCTTAAAGTACACAAACAAAAGCCTTAAATAAATAATGTTATAGAGTACAAACCTTAAATTTACATAATACAAGGCATCAAATAACACAGGTCAACTTTTTAAAACTTGCGATAGAAGAGGATTGTCTTATAGTGATGGGAAGTTTATTCCATTCCCGTGAAGCACATAGAGTAAATGTCCTGTCGCCTGCTCTAAGGTGAGCCTTGGGGTAATCCAAACGAAGAAAATCATTGACGGATCTGAGATTACGGGTTGGATGATAAATTTGGAGACAAGTGTTCAGATAATCTGGTTATCTTACATGTTATATGTCCGTTGCCTACAGTTCTATACAGTAGTGAGTCATTAAAACAACCGAGTAATATTATACTTTATTACTTTAAATAGCGATACTTCTCACCTTTTTTTAATCTAGGGGTACTAACATGCACAGATTTTAATTTCAACGTTCACCTTGATAACACTCAGTAGTGCATAAATGATGCTGTTGAACTTCAAAAAAAAAAGATCAAATACTGTTTGAAGTTACGTTATCTTGTTTCTTTATCTGTTACTGCATAGAATATTTACAAATCCGTATTACATACATTTGTTGTAGTTGTATCCATTCCTGCATCAATGTTTCCCATAAACGTGGCGTCTTATATATCTTGCGTATTGAAGATCTGAAGTGAAGTATTGGTGTATCTTACATGTTATATGTCCGTTGCCTACAGTTCTATACAGTAGTGAGTCATTAAAACTATTTTTTTTTCGACCGGTCGACCCACCCCAAAAATCTCACTGGAGGGCAAGCGAACAATTCTCGCGTTTCACAATACGATGCGCCTCCAGCGGTAGCTGGGTCGTGGCCAAAATACGCAGTGCATCATGGGAAAATAGTCGACACCCAAGGCCCGCGTAATACGAATACAGTACAGGAACATGCATCATTGTGGTTTAAATATCATTATAATGATGTTACATGTGAATGCACACTAAAACAACAATTTACAACTATAGTAGATCAATGATCTATCTATTTATCACAAGGAAGCGTTTGTGGAGCTGTTTCCAACATATTTATTATCACACTCGCGTGAAAATTCAATAGCAGCTAGAAAGGCGATGTCGAAAATTTGATTGCCAAAAGCAACCGCTGGCGGCGCATCGTATTGTGAAATGCGAGACAGGCGGTGATGGAAGCGATATCGCCAATTTTGAGGTCGCCATTGGATTAACACAATCATGAAATCTTCAAAAACAATTCTAAATTTGTTATGTGGTGTCAAAGCAAAATTATCTTACTCTAAAACCGTCGGGGTACGACAATGTACCACACTGCAAGTATGTTAATTTTCCATTTGTAATTGCTAACCGTGTAGTTTGAATGGGGCTGTCAGCCGTGTATCTTCGCCAGCCTCGTACGTCACGTGTTGCGCTTCCTATGCCGCCTGCGCGAGAACTATTTTGGCCTTAATATATTGCTAGTAGTTATTTTAACGGTTTCTAGCACAATGCAGCTATAGCTTGATCAGCTCGTAATCGGCGGGCTTTATAACATCATGGATTCATATCAATACATTTTATCTTGAGAATATCCTTTTGGCATCTCCTTAGAAGCGTTACAAATTACTAATTGAAGTCCTATATTGACTCTTATCGTTTTGGCGTAGTGGTTAAAGCCTAACATTTCCCACCGATTACGAGCTGATCAGTTAACTTCATTTGGAATGATATTTTGAACAGCGTTGTGTTGTAGATTAATATTTTAAGCTATGTTGATATATACTTCTAACATTCGAATTTGATTTATAAATTGGAAAATGTTAATAAATGGTGAGATTTCAGTAGAATTTTTTTTATGTTTAATACATAATAATACTATTATAGTTTAAGATTATAGTTAAAGAAGTTCTTACAAGATATGTGTATGTATTTTAATTCAGCAGAACCCCTTTCAATTGGATGGCGTATGTAAAATCTTCTTCTGAACGTGTGTTTATAAATTGTATTTGTCACAGAAAATGGAAATAAAGTAAATGAATAAATGATAATAAAATCCAAATTCTAGTGTTTACTACAAAATCGTTCACTTGATTTCTTAGGTTCTTAGGAGTGACCTTTCATTTACTTGCCCCTTTTCCTTCAATTATGTTTCTTCAATTATGTTTCTTCTTTCTTTTCCTTCCATCCAGGCTAGCTGACATTAGCGTTTAAGTCTGGCTTTGGTTATTTGCTTGAGCAAGGCACAATCAGAGCGTACATTTGAATATTCGCAGGATTCATTCCAATATTTATAGGGTCTATTTAGATATACGTAGGGCTCATTTGAATATTAACAGGATCCATTTGAATATTCATGACGCCATTTAGAAATATTTGGCGTCTAAAAGGAATATTCATAACGTACATATGATTATTAATAACGTACATATGAATATTCATAAAGTACATAATTGATATAATATTCATAAAGTACATAATTGATATAATATTCATAAAGTCCATTTGAATATCCATGACTTCGTCAGTAAATATTTTTGAGAGCCATTTGAGTATTAATGATGTCATAAATGACCTTTTACCAAGGCCATTTGAATATGCTTATTATAAATTTGAATATTTATACGGTACTACTTATGGTACATTTTTTCATAACCTAGTTTTCGCATCAAAATAGGTCAATGACCATAGAAACCCATTGAACTTGACATGTGTTGATGTGAACAACGGTAACGAAACATCCTCACATGTTGCTAACTAGCATTATTTAAGATCATTTTATTAAAACGAAGATTTTGGCACTATTTTTATCAAGATCGTAGCAAGTTGAAAATGTTGACCCTTTAGAGGTCAACGCTTGACCTTTGACCTTTTTGGTAAAAACTCAAGAACGGTACATCCTAGATAGGTAAAACTATACATTTGCTGAATCCTTATGACCAGAGGAATACATTAGTAATGTTTTAACTCTTGATCTCAATACAAAAATATTTACCTCCGTGATTTTCAACTGTGCTACTACAGCCTTCGTCAGCGGAATGACCTGATCGTGCACTCTTGACGTGTGACGTAATAGCCAGGTCATAAACCTTTAGTAACTTGTAGCGTCCTCCGTCTTTGTTCAGAGATGGTTGGTTGGCACTGATGTGGATAGCTTCCTTAACACCCCTCTCAAATGAGCTGGGTTTCCTATCCAAGATTTGGACTTTGTCTAGGTCGAAGTGTTGACCCGATGGCTCTATATGTTTGCAAACCTCTGAAGTTGTGCTGGGACAGGAAATCTGGTCTTGAGTGAACGTTCAGATTGACGAAGGCTGTAGTAGCCTACCTACCTACCTATCCTATTCGGGCCCTGTGGCCCATAAGGCTGCAAGTCTCCTCCTCCTGTCCCTTTCTCTAGCTACTGGCATGGCTTCACTCCATGACCTCCACCCTAATTTCTTCCTTTCTTTTTCCACTGTCCGCCTCCATGTTGTCTTAGGGCGACCAACTTTCCTTCTGCCTTCTGGAGCCCAGGAAAGTGCTGTCATGCAGTGGCTATTATCTTCCATCCTTAGCACATGGCCAATCCATTTCCACCTCCTTCTTTTTCTATCTATCTATCTTGCGGACGCATCCGAGAAAGAGTTTACAATTCTTTTCCAGGAATCTCTATCAGCCATCAGATTTGGGAGGTCATTAATTTCTTGATTGACGTCCCTTGCCACACAGTCAATGTAGTTGAATGGTCTTCTTCCTCTACATGTTCGTGGAAGCCTCATACAGATGACATCTGAAATTATTTGGTCTTTTGCACGGTAGCAGTGGCCTGCAAATCTGGCTCGCCGTTGAGCAACGATGGAGGACACCTGTGGAACACCATCATAGATCTCTGCTTTGGTTTTATGTTCACGCCAGGATATATTTCGAACCCTCATCAACAGCCGGGTGTAGGTACCATCAAGACGGTCCTGAAGATCTTTCTTCATTATCCAGGTCTCACTTCCATATAAGAGGATACTCTCTATGCAGGCTCTAAAGAAGGCAAGCTTGGTATTTCCTGATATGTTGGACTGCCAGATGGTGTGCAGCTTGTTGCAAGCTTTCCATGCTTGAGCTTTGCGAGTCAGAAAGTCTTTCTTGCTGTCGGCAACAAATGAACCAAGATATTTAAAGTCCGACACCTCCTTGAGTTGTGTGCCATCCCGAGAAAGGATTGAAGTTGGGTTCTTATCTCCATTAATACACATATATTCTGTCTTCTTGGAATTGAGAAAGAGGCCAACTTTTGCGGAAGCATCTTCTAAAGATGACAGAAGATCTTGGGCATCTTGTGATAACGTAGCTGTTAAAGCTATGTCATCTGCGTAGTCAAGATCGGTTAGATACTTGTTCTTCTCTCTGCTCGTCTTATTGGGCATGATGCCAATCCCTTTGGACTTGTCAGTGTCTATCGACTGTCTGAGGAGATAGTATACCACTATCACAAAAAGGTAAGGGGCCAATGTGTCGCCCTGCAGGATTCCAGCAGTAGAGAGAAACTCTTCAGTTGGTCCATCACCTGTTTGTACAAAACTTGTAGGATTATCATACATTATTGCAATAGCATTCACAATCTCCTGAGGGATCCCATAATTACAAAGAATATGCAGCATAACCTTCCGGTTAACACTGTCGAAAGCTTTTGAGAAGTCAACAAACACAATATATGCCTGCTTGTTTGAGATTTTAAGCTCTTCTATTATCCTTCTAAGGGCTAGAATCTGTGGTGTGGTTGATCTACCCTTGCGAAAACCATTTTGGTTACGTCTGAGAATAGGATCTAGATGAGGAGAAATCCTGTTGAGCAGCATAGTGTTATACAGCTTGGCAGCAAGTGCTGACAGTGTGATACCTCTATAATTTGATGGTTGTGAAAGGTCCCTTTCTTCGGGAGAGGTATAATTGTGGATCTTGACAAGGCTTTTTGGCTTATTTCCTTCATGGTTTCATTACAGAAATCAAGCAGTTGCTGATGGAAGAGTGGGTTTTTCCAAACAATGGCTGGTATGTTGTCAGGACCAGGTGTTTTTGACTTGTTGAGCTTGCTCAGACCTTTTTGCAGTTCCTCCATAGTAAATGGACCAGTGTGTATTGGGAGATCGTCAGAGACGTTGCTGTTAAAGAACGTATCTTCAAGGTTTACGTCTTGCTCTGGTTTCCCTAGTAAGTTGGAAAAGTGTAGAAACCAGTTGTCACGACGCTCTTCAGATGTATTGCCTTTCACTCTAACCACAGGAGCAGATTTGGTGTCAGTTATCTCCCGGAGGAGTTCCCAAGAAGCTGCATGTTTATATTCATGATGGAGGTTGTCAAGTTCCTCTGTCTTCTTTTGAATAGAGGACTCCAGAGTTTCTGTGTAGGCTTTATCAAGAGTTACTTTGGCCGATTCGAGGAGCTTTTGTGAGGCTCGGGTGGATCTAGCATTGTGTTTCATAGATGCACTCTTTAAGACATCTCTTGCCTCAGTGACTTTATCTGATGCAGCAATGTTGTAGGACTGCTTTGATTTTTTAGGGAGCATCTCCAGTGCAACTTCCTCATTAGCCGCCACTAAGGTATCATAAGTGGTGCTAATATTGGGTTCTTGTAGCTCATCGTGTAGAGAACTAAAGCGGTTATAGACTGCTACCACAAACCGCTCACCTAGGATGGTGTCTCTGGTAACCTTCTTCCAGTCAATACGTTTCATTGGGTCTTTCATGGAAGTTCTGCATTTCCGGTAGCTGATTTGACATTTGCATGAAACAATCCTATGGTCCGAGTTCACACCCTCGAAGGAGCTATATGCACGTGAATTCTTGATTGAGTTGATCCACTTCTTTCTTACCAGGACAAAGTCTAGCTGAACTAGTTGACCATTAGGACGCCTATGTGTCCATAATCTGTTGATGCGGTTTTGAAACCTTGTGTTTGTGGCTATGAGGTTATGTTCCTGCAGGAAGTCTTTCATGTGGTTGCCATTTCTATTGGTTTCTTTAGCAGGTGTGAAGAGAGCATCCAATGGCCCAAGCTGAGCATTAAAGTCTCCTCCAATTATAAGTAAGTTATGAGCTGGGATGGCATTAACTGTAGAAGAGAGTTCTTGGTAGAAGGAGGTAACAGCTTCTTCGGGTTGTTCGTTATGTGGACTGTAGCAGCAGAGAACTGTGGATGTTGGATTGCCCAGCAGAGAAATTTCCATAATCCGTTCATTATGACTAATAATGGACATGCAGGAATTGAGGGCTCTTGGTGAGATTAAGAAGCCTACTCCACCAGTGGCAGCATTCCTTTGGTTCTTCCATGCTGAAGAGGTGACTAATCTGTAGCCATTCAGGTCTTCCTGCAAGAGGGGTCACTGTGACAAATCCGGTGTTCCTGCAGACATATGATGTCAATGCCATAATGTGCGGCTTCATGAGCAAGTTCTTCTTTTTTGGCTAGTGAGTTGAGAGTTCTGATGTTGAAAGTGCTGATGGTAAATGGTTTTTTCCTTTGTACAAATTTGTCTTGACCATCCTTATCTGCATCAGGTTTGGTCCGTCCAAGGATGGTATCAACTGGCTTTGAGATCAAACCGTCATTGATGTTAGCATAGTCTAACGGTGACTTAGATGGTCCAGACTTCATAGCAGGGGCTTTAACCCTGGTGCTTAAATGTAAACTCATATTTCTTGTCAATGGCTGAATAAGACAGAGGTCGCCACTCCTTCTGTCATAGAGGATATAAAGGAAAGGTTTCAGCATTTAGTCCAGTTGCCACCCATACTAAATCATATGGGGATACACCTGGTCGCCTGCCGAGGAGATCTGTGTGTATGTACCCCTCAGCGGCATCAGTGAAGTCTCGATTTTTCCCAGACTCAGGTGTCTCTACCCTACAGAAGTACCTGAAACAGGTATTCTGTCCTACCATGCAAACGAAGCTGAAGACTAAAACTAAAATTAAGCCCTAGACAACTGGATGCTGAGAAGGAGGAAGAACTAGTATAAGCAGGAAAACACATGGAGCACCCAAAGGATGTTGAAAACATCCAGTGGGAAACCCAGCCCCTTAAGATGGTAGTAGGGTGCTGGTAAGGGTAACTTTCAGCTCCGCGGCTATAGCCTCGGCTATAGCCTTCCCTTCTTTTTACTTCTTCACTCGTCCTGTTCATTTTGATTTTCTTTAGTAAGTCATTGTTTGAAATGACATATGGCCATCTAATCTTCAGTATTCTCCTGAGTCATTTGAATTGAAAAGTGTCCAACTTCCTGTTATCACTATCATTGATCTTCCAAGTTTCACAGCCGTATAATAATACTGACATTACCAGAGATTTGAACAGCTTCAGTTTGGTTCCTAAAGTGAGTTTGCTTGCATTCCAGATTTGTTTGAGCTTCATGAATGATCCCATTGCCTTGCAAATTCTGTTCCTCATGTCTTCTCCCCCTCCACCTTGGTTGCTGACATTTGCACCTAGGTATGTATACTTTTCTACCTCATTTAGTTGCTGGCCTGCTAAGACTATCCTGGTGTTGGATTTGCTGTTTATTCTAAGCACTTCAGTTTTCTTGGTATTACTTTTTAAACCAGTTCTTGCTGCAAATTCACATAGCTTTGTTGCCTTATCCTGCATGTGTTGGATGGTAGATGATAGAAGAGCTATATCATCCGCAAAGTCCAAATCCTCTAATTTTATCATAAATTTCCATCTGATTCCTGTGTTATTTCCCTCTGTTGCATGTTTCATAATCCAATCAACCACAATCAAGAAAATAAAGCCAAACATTACGTCTCCTTGCTTCACATCGGTTTTCACCTTAAACCATTCTGACTCCTCCCCTTCATCTAATACTGCGCACTCGCTATCTTCATACAAGATCTGGACCATTCTTATTATCTTTGATGGAATTCCATAGCTAGCATAGTTTTCCACAGGCTTTCTCGGTGTACGGAGTCAAACGCTTTTTCAAAGTCCACAAACGTAATGTATAAGGTTGACTGCCACTCTACGACTTGCTCAATAATATTCCGCAAAATAAAAGTCTGCTCTACTATACTTTTTCCACTTCTAAATCCAGCCTGTTCATCTCTCAATTTGTTGTCTACTCCATCTCTAATTCTATCAATAAGTACTCTTCCAAATACTTTACTTAGGACAGGAGTCAATGTAATGCCTCGCCAATTTCCACAATCTGTGAGATCTCCTTTCTTTGGTAACTTGACTATGAGCCCCTGCTTCCATGTTTTGGGTACTTCTTCTTTATCCCAGATTGTGTTAAAAAGGCCTGCGAGCCAGTCTACAGTTGTGTCTATGTCTACTTTCAACAATTCAGCCGTGATTTCATCTTTGCCACCTTTTCCGTTTTTCACCTTTCTAATTGCTGCTTTAATTTCTGCTTTTGAGATGTGTTGATCAATTATGTCCTCGATTACCATTTCATGTTCATTTAACTCCTCTGATACTAGGTTGGTTGGTAGTGGTCTATTTAAAACTTCTTCAAAATGTTCTCGCCATCTTGTTCTCCTTGCTGATTGTTCTGTTAATATGTTCCCAGATTTGTCCTTTACAGCGTTGCTTGTTCTGCTTTTATCATTGCTTAAAATTGCTGTAGTAGCCACAGGTGAAAAATACGGAGGTAAATATTTTTGTATTGAGATAAAGAATCTTTCTATATATGGATAACCAATAGAGGTGACCTTCCATGCTAATATCAGAAGTGATTACGCAAGGCTTGCCATAACATCAGACATTTAAAAACAAAGAGATCGCCCGTTATCGCAACGATCTTCAGTTAAGTCTACATTGTAAACATCAACATTTAACACCAGTAAGTTTTAAAATGGAAAATGTTTTTCTGCTCTGTCTGTGCGTTCATTTCTTAAGCTGAATTTATACTCAATCGCTCAGCAACAAAAAACACTGTACCCATTGGCTAGAAACCAATTGCTATCGCTGAGTATAAATTTAGCTCTACGTGCAAAATATCCAATACTGTCAGCGGATAGAGGAATAGTATAACAGGATTACGATCACGGCGTATGAAAATCCCAATTTCTGTTCTAAAAAAATGACCTCGCTCAGACACTGGTTAGTGATTTTAAATTTCTGAATACAATTTTTTTACAAAAAACACTGTACCCATTGGCTAGAAACCAATTGCTATCGTTGAGTATAAATTTAGCTCTACGTGCAAAATATCCAATACTGTCAGCGGATAGAGGAATAGTATAACAGGATTACGATCACGCCATCACGGCGTATGAAAATCCCAATTTCTGTTCTAAAAACCTGACCTCGCTCAGACACTGATTAGTGATTTTAAATTTCTGAATACGTGACCTCGTTCCGTCACATTTACGTTTACAAAAGCAAGAGAAACTTAACATAACAGATGAGTTTTGAGAGCAGATTTGAAGGTTTCAACTGTTGGAGAATTACGAATATGATTTGGGAGATTATTCCCTGCTCTAGGGCCAGCCACTAAGAACAGAACGTTTATGTGTATTTGGGACCTCAAGGTTCAAATTGTGCGCGTGGTTACTGAACCAAGACTAGGTTTTTTTCACCACCAGACAGTCTGTCATGTACTGGAGTCCATTCAAGGACTTTTACACACAATAAAAATTTGAACTTGACACGTTCAAGCTGACGTTCTTCAATACGCAGCCAGTGCAAGTCATTGAGCAAAGAGGTGATATGGAGGGAGGTTGATTTTGATTTGTTTTGGAACTTCTGTAAACGATTCGGATCTTTTTGTGTGACGGGAGATAATGAGAGAGCTAACAGTATTAGCATCAGTGTCACCTCTATGAAGCTGTGAATCCTGTAAATTTTGCGAATTTGCCAGTTAATGGATTGACTCAAACTGGTGATATGCTGAAACAAGGTTGCGCAAAGTAGACGATACATATATAACAGTATCATCAAGGTGGAGACTGAGATCTTGTAAGCATTTAGCATGATTGGGCGAAAACATAACGGTTATGTGCCCCCAAATTATTCCATAATATTCATTAAAGGTTATGTATCTTGTCATCAAACATTAATTTTCACTTGTTTTAACATTTATCTCCATTTGTTTATACATGGAATATTCTCAAATGCTAACGATTAATGTGATCAAGAAATTCATATCTAGTAAGGTGTAGAAGTTTCCGGATCGTAATGTAATTGAATAGAATATACTGCGCCAAAAAGTATCTTTACACTTGGAAAAATATTCACAATTTCAAATTTGTCTTTGTGATAGATGCACTATCTAATCCTGCACATTATAACACCATATTAAATCAAATGTGACCTCAAGAAGCAATTGAATAGATGAAGGTCCAGATTTAAAACTGACAAACTAGCCTATGCAAGGCGCAAAACGATTCCATCAAGTGCAACAAAGAGACAACGCAGTTTCTTCAACGAAGCTTTATTTAAACCAGTATTTATTTAAGTTTTTACTTCTCTGTACTTTTCATAACTTCCATTTTATTTGTCAGGCCTTTTGTTTCAGTTTTCTTTTGTTCCTTTTGTTTTAAATTAAAGGCGCGCACAAATTAGCCATTAACCACTATCAAACCAGATGTCTAGTCCGTGCAGTTTTGAATAGACCAGATTGGACCTTCGTCTAATCAAATGCTTGTAACTCTGTTTCTTGAAGTCATATTGGATTCAATGGGGTGTCATAATGTGCCGAATTAGATTGTGGTTATTTTTCCAAGTGTAAGGATACTTAGAAAGGCTTTACTGGGACGATATGATTGCGTAGCGCGAAACAAATAGATTTTACACTATTTTTGCCCATGATCTGGATGAAGAGGGCTTTATTATGACAATGTGCGATTTTACAATATTTTGGTCCATGATTGTGGTGAATTTTTTGTGCTTTGGCCTCCAGATTTTCTCTTTCATTTTTGTTTGTTGTCAGAGGGGCACTTTCTTCTTTCATTTTTGTCAGGGGGCACTCTATCCCCCGAACTGCCCCCCGTTGGCTACGCTACTGGGATAATGTCATCCAAAACATCTTGCTATATAATTGCGTTAAACAGATGTCCGAGTATTTTTCCTATATATACTACCCAGCGAACACCAAAATGTTTTTAAAATATGATAATGCATATGTTTTTGGTTTTAGTTAAAACACTTTTGATAGCATATCAATGTTGGTTTATATAAAAATCATGAAAACGTTATTTTAAAACGTGATGTTATACTGAAATAAAAAATACAACAACATTTTAAACCAAAATTCGAAACGCTATAGTAAAATATTATTTGCAAACATTTTGTGTACTTAAGTCTATTATGTTAGAATGTTTTGCAGCAAATATCAGCTTTTTAAAATATTAATAAAACCTTTTATACTCTTGACCCTCATATACACTTTACCCGACATTTCACGTTTTCTTTAATATATTTGTGTTTGCTGGGTAGTAATCAAACTAGGCATATATTTATTTAAAAATGTAAACAGGGTACTATTTATATGATAATGGGGTTTATTTCTTGTTGTTCGAATAATACAAGCTGTATCAAAATGAATGGTACCCATCAATTTTCGTCGATAATTGATGAGCCTGACACATCAAAATTCAACATAAGATCCAAATAATTTGTAGAATAATTGTAAAACAAGTCATAAACTATACATTCTGGGCAATTCAAGCGTATCCAATGTTGTATTCGGAAGAGGCAGGCTTTTCAAAAAAACATCAACATTGATGGGTACCAATCATTTTGATACACCCTGTATACACCATAACGACTTCCAAAGCTGTAATGGGTCATTTGTGTAGATTATTTAGACAAATAGCAAACACGTGTGAACAATATGCCTACTTATTGTCCAATAATACGTAACCCGTATGGCGTTAAAAGTAAACGCCTCTTCGCAATCTCTCCATTGTCTTGAGCTAATACCCGTAGCCAAAAGGAGCCTGCCCCATACCTCAAAGACAATATTTTTCAAGGTTGCGCCGCAGGCTTTCAAAAAAACAATATTACTACAAAAGAAAAGGAAACATGCAAACTATAAATTAGCATCCGATAGAGGGCAGGGCCTGAAGAATGAGGGACATTATGGGTTAGAAAGTAGTAGTAGTAGTAGTAATAGTAGTAGTAGTAGTAGTAGTAGTAGTAGTAGTAGTAGTAGTAGTAGTAGTAGTAGTAGTAGTAGTAGTAGTAGTAGTAGTAGTAGTAGTAGTAGTAGTAGTAGTAGTAGTAGTAGTAGTAGTAGTAGTAGTAGTAGTAGTAGTAGTAGTAGTAGTAGTAGTAGTAGTAGTAGTAGTAGTAGTAGTAGTAGTAGTAGTAGTAGTAGTAGTAGTAGTAGTAGTAGTAGTAGTACGGGCACCCCTGAAACACAGGGTATTAGGAAGGGAAAAGTTCACAAGAGTTCAAACATCAAAGATTCTATAAAATACCACAAAGTCAACAAACGTTCAAAATACTGTGCGCCAACTACTATAGATACAGTTTAGAGCAACAAATAAACAAGTTCACAAAACTATCCAATGCATGACGTATGTGGAAAACAGGTGCTCTGTGGAAATTGTCAGACTGATCGTCATCAATCCGGTGCAAAAGTATCACACATCCCTGGCACGGCTATCTACTACCAGAGTCACAAATTCACAGTTACACAAGGGATTATAAAACAAACATCTTGAAGACATTGAAAAGTTATTTTCCGCAGGTTGCACGGTGATTGCGTTGTACAATGATATACAATGCAATGGAGCATCTGGTGCATTTCTTTAGTTTTCCTGATATTTCTTTCTCAGGAACCAAACAATCCAAATTGAAGCATCGAAGAATAGCTTCAGCTGGATTTACAACCGCGGCAATACTAGTGGATGTTGCTTGCTTCTCACACTGAGACGGTGAATTTTCCTGTATTGGCGTCACAAGTTCAGCACTGCAGTTTTGTCAAGCGAAGCAGGAAACAGGCGTAACAGTGTTTTGGGGAAATCACTATGTCAAACATCGGATTTGGGGGTAGATGACACTGCTGGGATATTTTACGTGGCAGAATCAGTACTCACAGTCAATCCTACACGTACATTGTGTCCATACGGGTCGAATCTCGTGTTGGGATAGATATGCTGTATTACAGCATATGTATGGGCACGGTGTACCCCGTTGTCAAAAACCGTAGTACATGTTTTAAATTTGTAACATAATTAATTAATAACCCTAACCCTAAATCCTAAACCTAACACTAAACCCTAACCCTAACCCAAACCCCCTAACCCCCTAAACACTAACCCTAACCCTAACCCTAAACCCTAAACCCTAACCCTAACCCTAAACCCTAGCCCCTAAACCCTAATCCTAAAACCTAACCCTAACCCTAATCCCTAACCCTAACTCTACATTTTTCTTTTACTTCTTACCCCATAATTTCCCTCATTCTTCATAGTTTAAGTGGCATATTTTCTAAGCACCATGTGGCCTGTACACAAAGCTGAAAGATGAAGGTCAGCCAAATCCAATGATATTTGGTACTTAGTCTAGTTAGGTCAGATGGTTCACAACTATGATAGTAAAAAAATCAGGTGACCCCCCTGGGGGAAATTCCATGACCCCCCTAAACTTGGCCCTCTTTTGACCTGCCTCAGAATTGATATAGCTTAAAAATGCCCAACATTTGACATCATGAAAATGTACTTTGAAATAACCTGGGTCTAATAGAAAGTTGAACATATTGGAATTGAACCATGCTTTATAAGATGACCTATTCAGAAAAAAAATATTCTTTTGATATAATTACGTAAAATCATGGTGGAATTTGGGCAAAAACAGGATTTTTCATAATTTTGAAAGTAGCGAAAAAAGAACATTTTCAAATCACATTTTCTGCTATATTCAGGCTAACATTGGATCAAACATTTTGGATAATATAACCAACATGTTGTACTTCTGAAATATGTTTAAATTAGCGTGGTACTTTTTTCCTATACTGCAGGAGAGTTTGTTGATTTTGGTGGATTTCCCGTTTTTTGCTTGTTTTTTTGTAGACTTAATTAACGTTTTTCAATGTATAACCATACTAACTATTTTACATTCACAATACGACTTCAATTCTCAACCAAGGTTATTATTGATTTGAGTTTGATAACTATTTTCATGTGCATTTTGCTCTTTTATTATAGTGGAATTTGTTAATTTTCATGGAATTTGCACATGGATCTACCTGCAAACTAATGATATGAAACTTGGGTTTCCTAGATTGATATGATAATTATTTTGATTGCTGATTTTAGAAATATGTTTCCAATAACAGAATGTGTTTGTTTTGTGTTAATGGAATTTGTTTTTCCAAGGAAGTTGTGTCTTTTAACATATTTTCGAAAGTGGAATTTGCAACCAACATTACACTGTTTAGGTAATAAATCATATTTTAAATAAAATAAACTAATCTTTAGTTAAAAAACCATTTATAACAAAACAAAACAAACACCACACCATACTTCATATTATCTACTACCAATGCAATGGAATTTTCATTTCTTTTCAAAAGCGAATTTATCAAATAACATGTACAGGTTCTTTAAGCATGGTCTAAAATTGAATGTGAATATGTACATGTAATGATATACATTTACAATATCTCAATATCTCATTGAGCGTGAAACTCACGCATTCAGGGACTTTATCAGGTGTCAGGTCTATTGCCAATTGGTCTGATACCATTTGGTCTAATACCTAATTTATCTACAGACTTGACATTTAGTATGGAATATTTTCTCACAAAATTCAAGGACTGGGCTGGAATTTCGGACTTTATGCAAAATTGTTCTGTTATTGTCCAATGAACTCACGCTGCTTCTTTGTGTACAGTAAGATTATAACATTTCATCTGGCCCCAGGGGGGCATTCAAACTTTCTGAGTGCGTACCACTTTTAAGAGCCATATTTTTAAAGCTCCTCCCACTTTCAAAACGGGTAAATTACAAGTGCATTTCAGTTCTGATGAACACTTATTGGTATTAAGGTTCAGTAAACATCACCTTAAACCTCAATCAATTTGACAATAATGTTGCTCAAATTCAGAAATTTTACCATCACAAAAATCCAATTCAGTCTCCTTAAAACCGCCATTTTAGCGGGCATTTTAGACTAATTCACTACATTATGAGCGCCATAATGTAAACTAATGGAATTTGGAAAGCACATTTTCTGTCAAAAAATTATGTTACACCATCCCCCGACACACCCTGATTAATATTTAGTCTGTGCGGTTTATGCAGACCCCTTCCAGACCAGTCTTGGAATTTTGCAAAAAAATATTCCATACTAAATATCAATTTTGTATATACAAAAGGTCTAGTACCAGAAAGGCTAATTACCACGTCTAATAATCATGTAGTCTATAGTCATTTAGTATAATATTCGCACACATCAAATTTAATTTATTAGGGATTCATTCATGAAAACCACGCTTATACCAGAACATTTTGTGATACTATAATATTTCTTCATCATATACCATTATTTCTCCAACTGAAAGCCTCACGCAAATCAGCCGGTCCTAAACGCTGGGCCATATCGCCGTTGTTTAGTCTCAAACAATCAAGCGCGCCGTTAGGTAGCGTATATGTATAGGCATATGAATGTAAATTATTGACCAAACACAGCCAAAAATGGGATATTTGGACATTAAAAAGTCACTTCTAGGTAAAAACTTGTACTCAGTTGTTATTAATAATCTACATACTGATGTTATATAATATTTTCTCTCTGAATAATACAGATTGTAAATAGTATTAGACAATATTAATATGCTCATTTTGATTTTGTTTGTTTACGAACTAATGCAAAATGCAATATTTTAAAGACCCCTCCAAAAAAATTGGAAAAAGATACCACAATAGAGAAAGCATTTTTTCATAGGCAAAGGATGGGAAATGTTTATCTAAAAAGGTCATATCAAACTCAGCCTGAATAAAGGCAATAATTAAGTTAGAAATTAGTTAAAATTTGCATTTGTTCTCATTTTCGATATTTTGAAAATATGGCTATATTGAGTTTATGAAAAATCCACCTTAATGAAATTGCAGGCTTCTGCAAATTTGTGAGGAGATTCACCAATATATGTATTTTCAATACCAATTTGTTTGGGACCTGTTGAATTATGGAGTTTCCTACAATATTGCCTGGAAATGCGATGAAAAACTGCTTTTTAAAACATATTTTAGGTGATTTTGGAGCGATTTTTAGGGGGTGGTCATACTTTTTAACGGGGGGCTCCAGAGAATTTTTTAGTGTCGTGATTGAAAAGTGTTATCAAAACCTATCAATGTCCCAAAATATTATTGATGGCGGCCGACCTTCATCTTTCACGTCTGCAGGAAATTAGAAAATATGCCACTTAAGCTTGTTGGATATCAATATTTCGCGGTTAGTGCTTCTTTGTGGCCCTATCAAACTGGTTGGATATCCACCTTTCGCGGTTAGTGGTTCTTTTTTAACGTCCCGTAGACACCTCCAGCCAGCCCCATACCTCACTTTGATTTTTCACTAATAAAAATGATAGTTTCCATTATATGGTGTCAACAGTTTAAAATACGTACTAAAGTGAATTTTAACCAACAGGTATCACTGTAATACAGAGTATCCATCCCAGCACTGCATTTACAGTGCCCATACGACCCGTATGGACACATTGTACATATGCGTGTACTGGGTGCACCGAGGATGGTACAGCTGAATCACTCGAAGATTTATGCACACTATTATGAGAACCACTCCGTTTTTGGGAAAGCCATTTCTCACGCCTCAGTTTGTCTCTTTTCCGTGTTGAAGGTGACTTGTTTTTCCTTTTCCTTTTTTCAAGCCGGGATCAGGAATGTATTTGGTTCAACGCGTGTTTTTACGGCTCGTTGATCTTCCTTATGCCCATCATCCAACTGCTTTTGTGTTACGCAATCAGTTTCATTTTTACATGCTTGAACTTCCCGGCTCGCGCATGCGCCGTTTGTTTGGTAGTAGTTAACAGTTATAGCGCCACCTAAACTCATCCACAATTTCTGGTCGTTTTACAACTTTGAGAGGGTGGATGCCAGTGTAACCATGGTAACTAATGTAAACACCGAGAAGTGCAGATAATTGATTTTGGTTTTTCCCCAGTATGAGAAAAATAACTAAATTGAAAATGTCACTATTTACGACCATGCTTGAATTAACAACCCCTTGAAACCTAATTACACCACTTTATGTAAACATAAACTTACACATATTTTTACTTTCTATTGACTGCAGACACGACCCGAGACATGCTTATTTTAATGACCACTTGAGTAGTTGATGAGTGGGTCGTTATGTACTTACTGAACACAAAGGAAATTGATTTTGGTTTTACCATCGACCGTGTTTATAATCCTGCTGCTCTGCTGAACGCTCCGATAGATATCAGCAAACTCGTATACTGTTCGCTTGTTCCTATCGAACGCTCTAGCGTACATGAACCATTATCGAAGACAGCAAAGTATTGCTGAGCTAAGTAGTTGCTTCTGTTATAGGGTCATTTCAAAAAGGTTATACGACATGCAGCGGTACCGCGTGCACTTTGAGGCACGCGGACATCCTCCGCCCCTAAACTGGGGCTCCCGTTTTTCCCCAGTATGAGAAAAATAACTAAATTGAAAATGTCACTATTAACGACCATGCTTGAATTAACAACCCCTTGAAACCTAATTACACCACTTTATGTAAACATAAACTTACACATATTATTTACTTTCTATTGACCGCAGACACCACCCGAGACATGCTTATTTTAATGACCACTTGAGTAGTTGATGAGTGGGTCGTTAAGTACTTACTGAACACAAAGGAAATTGATTTTGGTTTTACCATCGACCGTGTTTATAATCCTGCTGCTCTGCTGAACGCTCCGATAGATATCAGCAAACTCGTATACTGTTCGCTTGTTCCTATCGAACGCTCTAGCGTACATGAACCATTATCGAAGACAACAAAGCATTGCTGACCTAAGTAGTTGCTTCTGTTATAGGGTCATTTCAAAAAGGTTATACGACATGCAGCGGTACCGCATGCACTTGGAGGCACGCGGACATCCTCCGCCCCTAAACTGGGCTCCTGTTTTCCCCCAGTATGAGAAAAAATAACTGAATTGAAAATGTCACTATTTTCGTCTACTTTTGTTAACAGGTAGATTAAATCACAGTCAATTTATATCTCATTTCTCTTTTTTTATCGACTTCATTGTTAATCATCGTTTTGCTTCCCAGGCAATATTAATGATAGCATTTTACCAACTGCTTATCATTTGACCTGCACTGGTAGCCCAAGTACGAGAGGGTATGTTGACAGCTTATTCGTATTATGTTGTGTGTGTTTGGGGGGGGGGAGTACGTTTCTCTTTCACGCGTCTTCTATAATGTATAACAATATATTTTGTTTTTGTTTTTGTCCGATATCATGGTCATTTTCCCGTATTTAAATTTTCGTAGCTTGGGAATACACTGGCAACCCTCGACGGTGACGTATCGGTATTAAGAATATTTCCACCGGAATACGGAGGAGTCGGGGTAGTGTTTGAAGTGAGTGTGGCTGCCGCTTCACGAGCTGATGGGACGGATGTTGACACCCTCGTCGCAGCGAGTATAACTCCAGATGGGTATTTGGGAACCAGTGGTTTGTAAGTTGCCAGACCCATAGGTAATCACCAATATGCACAAGCAATCGAAAATTGGTGGCCCTGGTACTTTCCTTCACTCGACATTATTATTTTTTGATAAATGTTTCATAATGTTTCATTCACGGTTTATGTTTGCAGGGTACACCACTATGTTGGTATATGCTGTGATTAAATAGTAAACATCTACCAAAAAGTAATTACCACCCCCCCCCCTTTATTATGAAAATATATCCTTAAAACTTTAAAATTAAAATAGCAAAGGTTACTCCAGTTTTGTTTGATGCCTCCTTGGTCTTAAGGGGGCACACAGGATCACTCAAATTCAGAAATTTTAGACATTGTTTTGTATTGTATCTTTAAAACTAAAGATGATAAGTACATAAAAGTATACATTTTCAGAAAGGAAATAACACAAGGAATCTAACTAGCACGGCAGATTTCTGCAAAATTGAGCAGTTTTTGAGAAAAGCGCCAAAATTGATTTTCCATGCCAATTTTTTTCGGTCAGCCATGACAACTTACCCTAAATTTCAAAATTGATGAAAATTGCATATTTGTGTTCTTAAGACACAGATCTAGAAAGTGTTTTCTTAAATTTTTGATTTATTCCTTTTTTGGCGCTTTTCTCAAAAAGTGCTCATTTTTGCAGAAATCTGCCGTGCTAGTTGGATTCCTTGCATCATTTCCTTTCTGAAAATGTGTACTTTTATGTTCTTATCTTCATTACTTTTAAAGATACAATACAAAACAATGTCTAAAATGTCCCACTTTGAGTGATCCTGTGTGCCACCTTAATAGCCCTTTCCATGGTGGTCCTTTCAATGAAAAGCACACCTATTCAAACGTTGCATCTTTACATGAATAAAGATTACACCAAAAAATAAAGATTACACAAAAATAAAAATTCAAACTTCAGCAGAACACGAAAAAGATTTTAAACTTCCTCAAACACGAAACAAATGTCAAACTTCCTCATTAATATTCATATATGCTAATTAACCACGCCCAACTCATTAATATTTTCTATTTTCAATTTTCTGATATTATATAAGGTTCACTTAAACGTATGCAAGATAGCCTTTTTTGTTTTAAAGGTTTTTATTTATCCCAACTTCATGAAGTAGAAAACTTGTACCTTATATCACACTATTCAATATAATTATTTATATACAATTTAAAGTCGTCATGCAGAAGCTCTTCAAATTTACTTGGGTGCTTATGCTCCTTGCACTAATACACACCTCCTCGTAGAGCGAACCTGCGATAAAAAAAAACATGACAAAAAATTAGAATTATAGCAACAAAAGAAAATACTTCATTATTACCGATCTTGGGAAAGGTGATAATATTTGAAAATAGCCCAGCCGACAAACATGATAGGGTGGAAGGGTAAAGGGCATATTGGGCTATTCTAGTTGAAATCCATACACCCCTATATGAAAAATATGACCTTAATCTCCCACATAGGTTGTTTAAATTTAAATGGAGTCACCTATTCATGTAATCCCATTGGAAATTCACACTACCTGTGTGGAAGATTAACATCATATCTTGCATCGAATGTGTATGGATTTTAACTGGAATAGGTCATTAGCGTGACAACCATTTAGCAATTTGCATAGCACCACTTAAGGGTGCTTTTGTTTAAACCCACATGACCTTCGGGAATAAAGGTTGGATAAACCACATGACATGACAGTATTAATTTTTATGACCAGAAAACCTATTTATTTATTTTTGATTCCGAAACTGGGAACATTTAGGCTCACAGTGACGTAAATAAAATTGACAAAATCTTACAGATCATAATTTCTAAGTTGCAGTGGTTCTTCGACGTTGAAGTAGTCCAAACCGAAACTAGGATTAGGGAATGCTATCTGTGGCAGATAGATCTGCTGGGATATTATCGTGGGTTGGTAAGTGTTGTTTTGTTGACGAGGTTGTTGCAAACGACGTTGACGATAGAGGAAATATAAACAAACAAAGGCTCCAATTGCTATTAAGAGAACTATTGCGATCGCCAGTATTATCGGAATATAACCTCCATTATCTGATGAATAAAGAAAAGAACGAGTGCATCATAATAATCTGAACAACAATAAAAAATAACGTTTATCTTCAGTTGCAGGGATAGCGCACATCACCCCGAAAAATGCGTGTTAGCGCAATCCCAATATTTTGCAAGTAAATACAGTCATCATGCTATGGAAAAAGTCTTTTTATCTTGGTAACGCATCCGATATTTTGACAGTGATGTAAGTATCCCAAGTAGTGGTACGTGAAGGGTAACTTCTGAAAAGTTATCATAGTACTGAAAAATAAAAGGATCTTAAGGTGATTCGGAACTTGGTTCCTGCATTGACATTGATATTACCTTTTGGTGACATTGTAAAAAAAAAGACGTCTTTATCAGATAAAAGAGCTATACCTGGTTAATTTAATTTGTCCACGAGTGTGTATAATAAAAATACATGGCACCTCTTAAAACCATATTTCGTAAAATGGGGTTCCAAGTGGCTTCCATTTGTCGGAGCTTCATTTTGATAAAGAACATCTGTAGCTGGGGGACATACATGTACGTCGTATACCATACCGTCACGCAAGCGTAAAGTGTGTCGCCCACGTCAACTGTTTTTTCTTCAAATCCCCATCCCAATAAAAAATTAAATTCCTCCGCCCCAAAATTCCTCATGATTATTTTATATTATCTTACTGTATACTACTACTATTGTACTTAATTGTTAATAATATTAATAATAATAATAATAATAATAATAATAATAATAATAATAATAATAATAATAATAATAATAATAATAATAATAATAATAATAATAGTAATAATAGTAATAATAGTAATAATAATAATAATAATAATAATAGTAATAATAATAATAATAATAATAATAATTCATAAACATACATTTGTAAAGTATTTCAACTGTGAAACTAGTTTTTTATTACCTGATGTCATTTGAGGCTGCAACTCGCACCTGTTGCCACTATATCCGGATTGACATCTAGTAGAGAAACAGACAGACACAATAAAATAAACCCACAGTATGAAGTTTTTGACAAATGATCATTTACATGAAGCTGTCATATGTTTTTCTTTATAATGGCACATTAAGTCAAGTCCGAAACTGAAAATTATAGCGCTAGTCCGAATCTGAAAAACACTGCGCTAGTCTGAATCTGACTATGGACTAGCGCTGTGTTTCCCAAATTCAGATTCGGGTTTAGCGCAGTGTTTTTCAAATTCGGACTAGCGGCGTGTCGGACTGGCAGAGTGTATTTTAGATTCGGATTAGCAGCGTGTCGGACTGGTGCAGTGCATTTCAGATTCGGATTAGCGCAATGGTTTTCATTTTCGGACTAGCTCAGTGTTTTCAATTTTCGGACTAGCGGCGTGTCGGACTGGTGCAGTGTATTTCAAATCGGACCAACTTACGGAGTGTCGGACTAGCGGCGTGTCGGACTAACGCGCTGTACCCAAATATACTTTTTGTCTTTAGCACACAGCTTTTGGTATTTAACCACTAGTAGGATATGCTAGCACAGCTATGCGGCTAACAAAAGGTGTAAAAAGTAAATTTTGATTTTTACAACTTTTCTAATAAGCATATCGCTGAAACAACAAGGCGGAAGACCGAGTTGTTCCATGGCTGGGTCGAAAACAATACTTTTATTGTTATTCTTAAACAGGTCAACCTTAAACTTTTTTGAGAACTTGTTTACACTACCGTGTTCTCATTAACGTGTGCGAACGCAAAATACCGACCTGGTGCTCGTGATCACTGCTGCGCGACGCGGTATTGTTGCGTGTAGTCGTCATACGTATTACTCGCATATCTTTTGGGAACTATTAAACACTTGAGAAAGTTCTTGCAATCTTATTGGTTCTTAGCCGTGTGACATGACACGATATAACACGGTTCAGCGCCTGAGAGTCGACGTAAAATACTCGTACTCGGTATTCAAAAGAGGTCAATAAGGCAAACAGAGCCCCGAACAAAGCTGATTATTTGAATAGAAGTGGGAAATCGACATCACTACGGAGAACGAAAAACGCTGCGTCTGTCACAACGGCAAAACATCGGAGTATACAGTGGCATATATACGCCAGCCGTATGACGTATAAAATCGTCGGTCGCAACACATAGTGGCGTATAGTGATTTTCAAAATTTTCCGTTTCATATAGTGGCGTATAGGTTTAGAGCTAGCTTTTACCCTATAATATTTATTCCTTGTTAACTATTAAAGATACCGTTTAGTAGATTAAACCTTTAACTTCAATTACAAATGGAATGGGCCACTGGCAGATAACAGTGGAGGAGTATCCACTCCGTTACTAGTAGCATATACTTCAAAAACGTTTTGATCGGAAACGTACTTTGTCCTTCACGTACGCCATTATGTGTTGCGACCGACGAAATTAATTTTTACAGATTACTCGTTACCTGCATGAGCTAATAGCATTAACAAAATCGGGTACACAACTTCCCCCATTTAAGCAAAATCCATCCGGACAGAGTCCTAAATCGAAAGGAAAAGAAAAGAATAGACACCAAAAAATTAAAAATATATTAAAAGATCAACCATGAAAAAAAAGCAGAAAAAAAATAAAAACAAAAAAAAAACATTTGACAGATATTTTGTAACAATAAATGTCGTGTATTTCTGTAGAATTTAATAATCACCTTTACTTTTAGCATAAAACAAGTCAAAGACTCGTAAAGGCAAATAAATCATGAGACCTGAAACCTCAAGTGGAATTGTAGTGGAAATACTCGCAGTGCTTTTCGCGGTTTTCGCGGATGAAGATCGCCCCACGAATTTATAACCCCGCGAAAATATTTCATATAGTGATGTCATCAGCCTTATAACAAAAGGCGAGCAACCCGACACACCGTGAATAAGGTCATGCCCTCATTCCACCGCACGGCTGTTTGATGTGATCATTTATTAGTTTTTCAAAATATCATGTACGACCAAATGTTAGGCTTAAACAGCTAAACGCGATATCATGATAATGTATACAGATGCTTTTGAGTCATTTTCACCTTTGAATTTCCCCTCTTTTACAAAATTATTCACTTTTACAGCATTTTTTTAAAGCTTTTCGGATATGGAATATACCTATTTATGACAAAATTGGTGGCGCTATTTAGTTACTGAAAATTACTCTTTCAACCTTTTAATACAAACAATTAATTTTATTTTTTGATGAAAATGATTGGCCACTTTAGCGAACTCCGCAATTGGTCAATCTGACCGTCCAATTAGGCATCCCGGTTTACCGACCAATGAGAGTGCAGCAGATATATGATAAATAGCGATGTTTTCAGTAGGAAACGTCATTCTGTGTCGGGTCCTAGTCAGGACTCGTCATCAAATTCAGAGTCCAGGAGAGGACTCACAGTCACCATCCTCAAGATTGAAACCTAGTCTGGTTTCATCATTCGGTATCAGGTCCTAGTCTGGACTTGATATCAAACAAGCTTGATATTTATTTCAAGGTTAGAGTCCAGTAAAGGACTCGTCGTCGCCACCCTCAAGATTAAAACCAAGTCAGGTTTTCATCAATCGGTATCAGGTCCTAGTCTGGACTTGATATCAAACTCGATTCCATGGAAGGACTCACAGTTTTACCATAAATAAGGTTGAAATTGATTTTTTAACCATAATACTAAAGTTTCTATAAAAGAGACAGAAAAAGGTTTTCGAACCGCAGAATGAACGGCTCTTTTCAGAGCCACCGAACTTTACAAAAAGACCGATATGATTGGTATAATCTTTTGCTTTGATATTCACAGTTTTGAATATTATTAACCAAAACGCGTGACTTTGGTTATGTATAAATACTTCTCTTTAGAAACCAAGATAAGGTTTCACTATATAGGCTATTAGTATATAATTAAGAATTTCTCAGCGGAAGAATTCCTAATTTTATAGAGCAGGCTGGCGATATGCACTCTCAAACGATCTACTCAGTTTTGGATAGGAACTTGTCAAATTTTGACAAAGGAGACTATTTCGATGGGGATTTAACAGGTTTTTATTCATAATGACTAATCAAAATAACCTGTCGAGATCATTTATCGATGTCATTCACTAAACTCAATTGAATTCTCTTTCTTCTATAATTGAATGCAACATAATGGATGATGTATAGTGTTATATTCACTATTATTCAAATATTAAAAATGAAAATGTCCCCCCTCATTTATTTTTATCCTTTAACTATTCGTGTTGATGAGATATATTGTTCACTTTGATAGGCATATTTTCACTTTGAACCGACAATCTTATCAAAATGAATAGTTTCCATTTATTCTTAACAAGTAACTATTCAAACTTACAAGTTCTAACTCATTATTTGACAAGATTATCCATTTCCTTTTGGAAAGGTTGTATTATATCACCCTCGGAGAAGATAAACTACACAAAAGTGATTCTACCAGGGTCATTCAAAAAGTTCTACCGCCATCATCACATCTCTGCTATCTTACATGCCAAGATATTGATATTGCCCATGGTTATACTCTTAGTTCTTGGCTACATAATAATATTTGGTGATTATTGGTTTGGTTAACAAAAACTTCCTTCACCCAATGGAATTTGGGGAGCTACACAAATAAATGGTGGATGTTACAATCTAAGTGCGGATAGGTTTGCGCTATTCCGGCTGCACAATGCCTAGTTGATGCGATCTGATTGTGATGATTCGCCATGGCAGCGAATTTACAGCGCTTTGAACACTCCGTGATCTGTGGTAAGGCGCTATATAAATACCGAAATTTAATTATTATTCATTAGTTATTTGATTAAAATGTTGGTTGTTAAGATGTGTACGTTGCTTAAAGTGAATAGAGATTTGGTAAGTCGGAAACGGTCTGAAAAGAAAGGCTAATTTTGATTAACAAGGTTGCCAACACTTATGTGGAAATCATTACAGATTTATTTCTGAAAATGTTAAAATTGCTTTATTTTTGTCCAAATACTTTAATATATATCTAACGCTTGCAGATAGTACAGGTTTACTGGGTTTAATATCTTAATAGCCTTCGTATTGACCCCTTTCCGTAGGTTGTTGACTTCGATCGGGTGAGTACTTGTTGGTTCAAGTCATGTTATTAGGTTTATATGTTAAAATCAAATAAGACTTATGCACAGTTTTTGTATTTTGTAAGTATATACAAGATTATTAACAAACAATTTATCTTATTTCCGCATCAAAATGCACCCATTGCTTAAAACAGGACGTAATTAAGAATGACCTTAAAACGTGGGGATCTAGTCGAAATCTGGCAAATTTCACTGACATTTTTGTGTCTGTTGAACCCTTCGATGTTTTCTTCTAATATAAAACATGTTTCATTTTATTTTGAAGTCCTAAGGCATGTGATGGAGCTCAACTAGAACCAAAATATTTATCTTGAGTTAGTAGTTGGAAAACCACTTCTTGAAAACATTTTTATGGACATTATCCAAAGCTACAATGTGACGCTTTATAAACATTTGGATTAAGTTTTTAACCGTTTCCGACGCACCAAACCTGTATTCGCTTTAACCAATATATCTTAAGAACCAAAAATCACATATTCATCAAATAACTTTAAATATATAGCCAACATGTAAGGGTGTAAGCATAGGTAATTTCAATATCCTGGCACGTAAGATAACAGCGATGTGAGGATGGATGTAGAACTTTTTGAACGACCCTCGTATTCATAAAAATAAAAAGTGCTAAATGAGAGTATGCGTACCAGCTGTTGCCATGATATTAACAAAGTCGCTGTACACCGTGCCTTCACTGCTTACTGCAGCAACTCGGAATATGTAGTTCACATAACCAGCGGGTGGACTGATCTGAATCATCTCATCTGATGTGGTACCTCTGCTAACGATGTTACCTGCTATCAATTCATACTCATATGAAACGATACCACCCTCTATTCCACACACCGGGGTATTCCATGATATGGCCAGATTGAATTCATTGTACTTTACAATGCTGATATCCGTTGGAGGACCACGTGGCACTGATTAAAAAGAAAAGCGAATCATCAGTAAATATTATTTTTTAATCGAATCGGACTTGCATTCGTATATATACTAATAGATGATACTTTGCCCTTTTCCATGTATCCCATCATGCACTATTGCAGGGGTATGACGTACATATATCAACCTCGTATAACCGATGCACAGTGGGCCAGGGCGGAATCAAAGTGTGGCAAAATTCAAATTTGGTGAATGTGAAATTTCCATTTTTTTTCCAGTTGTTTGAGAAAGAAAACACTCTAAAAAATATTGTTTGGCCCATAATTTATGTTTCGATGAATTTCATAAGTATCGTTCAGTCGTGAATTTGACCCAAAAGTGTCATATTTTCTCTAAAAATGATAAAAATTTGAATTTTGAAAACAACTAATGTAACGTTGTAAAGGAAAAACGGTTGACTTGCCATTGAGGATATGAAGAGCTGGGTTTCAAAACCCCTTACATCCACTTGCCGAATTATGAGAACAGATCAAAAAATAATCAAAAAAATCACTGATGGGGGTTTGCAACAAAAGCAGTTTTTGGTGGGATGCTCATCCTACCCAAGCATCCCACCAAAAACTGCTTTTGTTAAAAACTCATTTTTATCAATGATTTTTGTGATGATTTTTTATTTGTTCTCAAAATTCGGCAAGCGGATATAAGGGGTTTTGAAACTAAGCTCTTCATAATAAGTAGTCAAACCAAATCATTAAAATCAAAATATAAATAATTGATACTGTCCCTCATCAACGACTGATCCGGAAATTGGAATTTTATGGCATAAAAAGACCCATATTCAATTGGCTATACTGCTGGTCCATATCTAGAGCACAAAGAGTCTGAAGTCCCCCAGGGAACAGTATTGGGGCCACTCATGTTTTTAATCTATGTTAACCACCTTGCCGACATTATTCACTCTGAAACAAAAATAAGGCTATTTGTTAATGATTGCCTTCTCTACCAAGTTTTCAAATCACCTATAGATACGGAGACTCTTCAGACTGACCTAATTGGTGGAGTGGTCAAACATGTGGCAAATGTCATTCAACACAAAGAAATGTAAAAATCCGATTATGCATACCTACAAGATGGCATCTGATCAACTAAAATTTAACACCATCCGTATCTTGGAGTGTATACAATATGTAATGGTCTCATCCTATAAATAACATCACTGTGACAACACAAACAAACCGAGCATTGTGGTTCCTCCGCAGAGGTGTCCAGTAACGGTAAAACAACAGATGCATTTTGGTCTGGTAAGAACATTGCTTGAATACGCGTGCTCCGTGTGGGACCCCATACAACATCGGATTCAACATTCACAAAATCGAGATCGAGTTTCTGCTAAAAACCCCTAAGGATATGATGATGAAAGTTGATAATGTCTTGTTCCTCCTACTAATGCCAACCAGAGGGTAAGATATTATCAACTTTCATCACCCTACATCAAACGAACACTTCGAGGTCAAAGATCATACAAAGGGTATTCTTACCGCCGTTACATGTGCATGTGAAGGAACCTACTGGTGTGTTGGTACAAGCAGCATTAGCGCCACAGTTATGGGTACCTGAAGCGCATTCATCAATATCTGTACAAGAAGGTATAAAATAAGCTATATATTGCGAAATGGACTATTAAAAATTCATTCTTGGTGAGGAATAAGCACTTTTTGGTGTATAAAATTGACGCATTGCGCGATATAGAACAAAATATGATACTGATAGTGATAAGGTTTTGTATTATGTTTGTAATAACAACAAATAAATACATTGAGGCCTATATTATTAGCTGAAGTAATACATTTTAGGTAGAAAATATATTTTCCAGTATGATCAAAAGAAACATATCAACATTTCATGTATTCCTGACACATGATACAATTAAAAGTCAATACCGGTCGAATATATGTCCGGAACGAACTTTTTTGAAAGTGAAAGCAATCGTAGCTTTATTATTTAGTATTTCTTATGTATTATTAAGATGTTTACCTTGTTATCATAACTTATTTAGTATTTCTTATGTATTTTTACCATGTTTACCTTGTTATCATAACACCTGCTGTGGTTTTAATGAAATGGTGCGCTAAAAAGGTCTCTATGTAATGTAATGTAATCTAATGTAATCTAATGTAATCTAATGTAATCTAATGTAATCTAATGTAATGTAATCTAATGTAATGTAATCTAATCTAATCTAATTTAATCAGGGATCTGATGTAGAAAATTAATTTTGGTAGGTATACACCATTTCCAGAAGGTAGTTTGGCTCATGCATGGGTTACAGTTATTTCAAAGAAATAGAATGGCAATATGGCACAAAATTTACAAACCTGAGCATGTTATTCCGTTTCCACTGTAGCCCGCATTACATGTACAAGTGAAGGAACCCACTGGAGTATTGGTGCAAAGAGCATTTGCGCCACAGTTATGAATACCTAAAGTGCATTCATCAACATCTGTAGAGAATGGTATGAAATTAGTTATTAATTTTAAAAGGACTATTTAAAGTCTTTGCGTGTGTGAAGAATACGTGGATCCTACCGGAAGTAAGTTTAACCAAATTTCTTCCCACAAGGTAATAGGCATATTGCAAAACAATAGCTACAGCTTGGAGGATAATTCATCTCCATGTGACAACGTCACTTCTCGAGGGTAAATCCATCTCCTTTGTTATGCATTACGCATATTGTATAGACTGAAGGAATGTTGGTGAAACTGAATTCCGGTACAGAAACCGGCAGGATCCGCGTGTGAGCACCTTTTGGGGTATACCGTATAACGTATAATGCTGGTAGTGATAAGGTTGTGGGAAGAGTGTTAATAATGCGTGTTTATAATGTTTATAAAATATAAAAATATAAAATTATGTTATTATTATTATTATTATTATTATTATTATTATCATTATTATTATTAAGATTAAACCATAAATTATTAGGTAGAAAACAGATTTTGAGGTATGATCAAAATAAAAGATTAAATGCTTCGTGTACTTAACATAATGTATTACTATTAAAGATCACATCACAAATATTGGAACTTGTATGCTTGTATTGTATCATCACACCCGCTGTTGTATTAGTAAAGTAGACAATTGATTTCGCTTGACTCGCTTATGGGCGACAATTACCAAAATTGAATACAATCACTAGAACAATCTTTGTTGGATAACAGTTTTTCTTGGATTTTTCAACAGATCACAGATTTGTTGTCTCCTAGTGAATGGCGATATGGTACTAAAATATACTAACCTGAGCACGTTACTCCATTTCCACTGTAGCCCGCATTACATGTACATGTGAAGGAATCAACCGGGGTATTGGTGCAAACAGCATTTGCGGCACAGTTATGAGTACCGGAAGTACATTCATCATCATTATCTGTCAAAAACGTTGTATGAAATAAGCTATTTGTTTCGAAATGGACCATTAAAAGTACAAAATGGTCAAAATAAGTTGATTGTTTCTAAAATGTGATAGTGTAACAACTAATTCATTACATGAACTATTGGTGTTGAAACGAATTTGTTTTGAAAACTTAAGCAATCATAGCTTTAGTATTTTGTATTTCCTATGTATTTTTGCTATGTTTGCATTGTATCATCACACACAAGCACATGGCATTCAAAGTGAGGACATTTTTATGAACAATATATTCAAAGTGAGGACACAACACATTGTCTGTAAACGCGCATACAAAGTGATATAATAGCCTATACCCCCTTATACCCCCTATAGGAAGAGTGTTATCCCATGCACATACTCACTTTGTCAAAATAGCCTCACTTTGAATATGGGAAACGATATCTTGTCCTCGCTTTGAATAGCTCGGCGAACGCACTCCCCCCCACACACACACAAACACACACACTGTGTTTGCCGCCAACCGGGGACAGTGTGTATTGCTATCAAACCGAGGACGTGTGGATCTAGTTTTCATCGCCTAACCGTGGACTAAAATGGCGGATTTTTGTGTGTATAATACGAAACGGAATTTTAACCATCAACTGCTGACTGTAGTTTTACACGTATTGTCCACGGTGTAAGGCAAATAGCGCTATATGCATTCAGCATGCACTTGAGGTCTTTTGCAGCAACTTTAGACTGACGACTGTCCTCGGTTGGAAGTATGTCCGCAGTTTAGGGTGACAAATCTTGTGTGTGTCTTCGTTTGCCGTACGCACCCACACTCGGTGATCTTAATTAATGAAATGGCGGGCTACAAAGCTACAAAGTGTAATATAATGTCATTTTATGAAATGTAATGCAATGTATTGTATTATATTGTATTGTATTGAACTGAATTGAATTGTATTGTATTGTATTTTAATATACCTCATAAATATTTATTAGGTGTTCCAGACATCTTATTTACGCCAGCGTCATGATACGCTATTTTGACTACTTCTCTGGGCCTGTGCAATTACTCGCACGCGGGGTAGTAGTAAAAACTTCCGCAACACTACTATCACACGGTGTCTCGACCCGCGTGTCACCGTTCATTTAGACGTATCACTATGCTACACAGCGACGAAAATGACGTATGCTGCAGTTACAAGATTACCGATGGATAACTATTAATTTACGGAGTGTTAAAAGGCAATGAGAATAATACAACTCTAAATTGATTGAACAGAAATCATCTAATTAAAATCAGGTAAGCAAAACTATTAAGCTTATTTACCATGCCGGTCGTCACGTTGACCGATGAGTTTTGACTTTTATTTACTTTTACTGTGATAGTGAAAATATTTATGAGGTATAGTAAAACAAATACAATATCTTCCATTTTTTGGGGAGGTAGACGAGGAGGAAAGCAGTAAAATCATCCAACACTGAGGGACCAGTAGTTTTGACTACTTCCCTCAAAATATTTGTATAGTATCGTATTGTTAAGTAATGTCATGTAAAGTAATTTCGATAAGAATACACCATTTCCAATTATAGCTTGACTTGCGAATGGGTGACAAATATTTGAAATTAATACAATTGCGACATGTTGAAAAATAAACTAACCTGTAATGTAATGTATTGTATTGTATTGTAAAGTAATGTAATACATTGTAAAAGGCAGTTTGACTCGCGTATGGGTGACTTATTATTTGAAATAAATTCAATGGTGCTATGGTACCAAATTTACTAACCTGTACATGTTACTCCATTTCTACTGTAACCGGCATTACATGTACAGGTGAAAGACCCAAATGGGGTATTGGTGCAAGCAGCATTTGCGTTACAATTATCACTACCTGAAGTGCATTCATCAACATCTGTGCAAAATTGTTTTTTTGTTTCGAAATGGACTATTTAATTTTTGTGCGTAGAATTGGCTCTATCTGGTTTGTAAAACGGATGCATTACGCGAAACAATACATATGATGGTGATAGTGATCAGAAATATTATCAGTACAAAAACGAAATTTGTTTCGAAAAATGTCAATGTTGTTTTTTTCACAGCCCCACGAGTTATCAAATCAGAAGCTACATGTTCGCGGCCATGGATACACTATTGAAAGGGCTGTTAGCTAACGCTACAATATCCACACATTCCTCGTATTTGCAAGTTTGACCTCGGGGTCATTCCAGATGTACGGTAATTGGTACACGATTTGTGCGGTAACCATGCCTCACTATAAACAGCGAGAGTTTCGGTATACATGCAAAGACTATCGTACACGATGTACTCAAAACTCAGTATATTCACTATAAACATTCTTAATGTACATTGATTTTGAAAAAGCATACGATTCAATAGACCATGGTTTGATGTGTTTAGTTCTGGATGTTTCAACTTTGGGAGTTCTGTATGTAACTGGATTGAAACCTTTTATACAGATGTGAAAGATGTTTGTGACATGCAGCGTGTTTATAATGAATATACCGAGGTTTTAATACATCGTGTACGATAGTCCTTGTATGTATACCGAAACTATTACTGTTTATTGTGAGGCACAGTTACCGCATCAATTCACATTACCGTACATTTGGAATGACCCCGAGGTCACACGGGGAATGTGTAAATATTGTGGTGTGAGCTATAAACAGCCCATTCAACAGTGTGATCATGGCGGTGAACATGTAGCTTCTGTTTTGATAACTCTTGACAAGGGCGTCAATCGGAAGTTTATCGTGGGGGGGGGGGCACAATTTGTCTTAAATATATATGACCTCGAAGCAGGCCTCTCATCGCGCTGATGCGACGCAAGGGGTGTCTGAGGGGTGATATGCCCCTCGGTCATTGGCAACATTTTAAAAATGGGCGCCAAATGAAGACATTTGGTGGACACTTCTTATTTTGTGTAAAATGGTATTTGGAAAAAATCGAAAAATGTGAACAATATTTCGCAACACCGACTACGAAGGGGAATGTTGCACCCCTTTAAATTTCAATTATAAACTTACAATTTAAAAGTCAGTAAAATCCCCCCACTCCTCTATGGTCATTTTTGATGGCCGGTCCCGGTTAAGGTGCTGGGGTAAAAATTGTATCACTAAAATGAGCGCAAACGATTGGTCTACGAGTAACTTTGGTCCTCCGGGCGTAGACACGCGCGTTTTATAATGAAGGATAAAAAAATCTTAGGTGATACCACCCCTCCCTTCGCTGTACTAGGGTTAATGAAAATGGCATGCTATTAAATCCTCTGCATAATGTAATGTTATGTAATTTATTATAATGCAATGAATATATATATGTGTTATATATTGTATTGTAAAGTAATGTAATGCAATGTAAGGCAGTTTGACTCGCGTATGGGTGACAATTATTTGAAATAAATTTAATGGTGATATGGTACCAAATTTACTTACCTATGCATGCTACTCCATTTCCACTGTAACCAGCATTACACGTACATGTGAAGGAACCCACGGTATTGGTGCAAGCAGCATTTGCGTCACAGTTATGGGTACCTGAAGTGCATTCATCAACATCTGTAACAACTGGTATAAAATAAGTCATTTGTTTCAAAAAAGACCATTGAAAGTAATTTTAAGGTGAACAAATTGCTCTTTTGGTGTACAAAATTATATTGCGCATTATATATGTGATTATGCTCATATTGATGAGGATGGTTGGTACTGCATCGAATTTGTTTTGAAAACTTTTTGATAAGCTTTATTATTTTTTATTTCTTGTGTTTTATACTATATCTGCATTGTATCATCACATCCGCTGTAGGTAATGCAATGGCCTCTGTTTAATCTATTGTAATGTAGTGCAATGTTTTGTAATGTATGTAATTTAATGTAATGTAAAGTAGAAAATTAATTTCGATATGAATACACCATTCCAAAATGGGTGACAATTATTTAAAATAAATGTCGACAGGGTATAAAAAAACAACAACACTAACATGTGCATGTTACTCCATTTCCACTGTAACCAGCATTACATGTACAGGTGAACGAACCAACGGTATTGGTGCAAACAGCATTTGCATCACAGTTGTGGGTACCTAAACTGCACTCATGAATATCTATAAAAAATGGTATAAAATAAGTTATTTGTTTTTGAAAGATTGTCAATAATACATGCTTATAATTATGTTCATAATAAAAGAAATTAAACAAATAAATAAATAGATTTTGAGGTACAATTAATACTCAATAACGCTTGAATAAATTGTATTTGCTTGACAACATAAATTATCGTTATTACGTCACAAAATATTAGAAGCGAGCTTGTTTTGAAAACTTAAAGCAATCAGAATAGGTTTATTATTAGTTTTGATATTTTGTATTTTACTGTTTACATCAAATCCGCTTTTGTGTTAATGAAATGCACTGTAATGTAATGAAATGTAATGTAATGTAAGTAATATATTGCAATGCAATGGAATGCAATGTAATGTAATGCAATTTTATGTAATGTAATGTAATGTATTTAATGTAATTAAATGTAATGTAATGTAAGTAATGTAAAGTAATAAATGTAATATAGAGTAATGTCATGTAAGTAATGTAATATAAGCAATGTAATGTAATATAATATAACGAAATGAAATGTAATGTAATGTAAGTAAAGTAATGTAAGTCAGGTAATGTAATGTAAGTAAAGGAATGTAAGTCAGGTAATGTAATGTAAGTAAAGTAATGTAAGTAAAGTAATGTAAGTCAGGTAATGTAATGTAAGTAAAGTAATGTAAGTCAGGTAATGTAATGTAAGTAAAGTAATGTAAGTCAGGTAATGTAATGTAAGTAAAGTAATGTAAGTCAGGTAATGTAATGTACGTAAGGTAGTGTAATGTAAAATAAATAATGTTTTGTAGTGTAATGTAATGTAATGTAAGTAATATAAGTAATGCAATATAATGTAATGTAATGTAAGTAATGTAATGTGATGTGATGTGATGTGATGTAATGTAATGTGATGTAATGTAATGTAATGTAATGTAATGTAATGTAATGTAAGTAAAATTGGGTAATGGTGAATCCAACGGACGAGGACACAAAACACATCAAGGATCAATAAATGATACAAGAGGATACCTTAAATATATGAAAACTGGAAAGAAAAAAAGCAAGGTACACCAACTTGACGTGGGGGAACAAGTAAAATACAGATTAGACAGTACGTAGGGGGGATCAAAATAGGCATAGGAAGAAAAAGTGTACTAGAACATGTGATGAAAATCACTGAGCACACAAGTAGACAAAAACCGAACAACCAATGTAGGCCTAAAAACAGGCAGAGTTAGGTGCCGAGTGCCAAAGTTTAATGGCCAAAAATTGCCGATTCCAGAACCCACGGAGGTGTCAGGAAAACAGAACAAAAGTACACTGTACTGGAGTGATGAAAATCACTGTGCACATAGTAGACAAACAAAACCTAACAGACAAAAAAATCAACCGACGTTTCGAGCAGATAAAATTGCTCTTCTTCAGGGACAGACGACAAAATATTAAATTAAACAACGAAAACTACATGCTGTAGTTTAAAAACAAGTACAAGACAAAAACTGAAGGCAAGGTGAAAGGTATCAAACAAGACAAGCCCAGAGCAACTATAAGCTGTGACTTTACTGTAAGAAAGCATGTTCGCTACTGAGTGCTGAGAAGCAATATGCAAATATACAACACCAGAGGACAATAGAGTTTTGTCCTAATTGACAGGATGTAAATGTCGAGAGGGGTCGCAATCAATAGAAGAGAAATAGATTGAAAAGAGGAAATTGGACTAAATAGGAAAAAGGTGTCACTTAAACATATAAGAAACTGCATCATCAGTTCCTATCCTGAGACGCTTCAGAAGAGAAAAGATGAAGCGGATTCAACATGTTTAAGACAAGACGGATTTGGGGATATAGACGAGAGACAAACAAGGGGAGTCCTAGGTCCGGAACCATGACGGCTGCAGGGGATCACCAGCAAAATCAGAAAAAGTGGGTAATGGTGAATCCAACGGACGAGGACACAAAAAACATCAAGGATAAATAAATGATACAAGAGGATACCTTGAATATATGAAAACTGGAAAGAAAAAAAGCAAGGTATACCAACTTGACGTGGGGGAACAAGTAAAATACAGACTAGACAGTACGTGGGGGGGGGCAAAATAGGCATAGGAAGAAAAAGTGTACTAGAACAAGTGAAGAAAATCACTGAGCACACAAGTAGACAAAAACCGAACAACCAATACGTAATTGGTATTTTCTTCCTATGCCTATTTTGTTCCCCCCCCCTACGTACTGTCTAGTCTGTATTTAACTTGTTCCCCCACGTCAAGTTGGTGTACCTTGCCTTTTTTCTTTCCAGTAATGTAAGTACTTTAATGTAGTGTAATGTAAGTTACATAATGCAATGTAATGAAATGTAATTTAAGTAATGTAATGTAATACAATATAATGTAATGTAATGCAATATAATGTAATGTAAGTAATGTATAATATATAATCGGCCCTGATTTGGTAAAATGATCTAACTTGAAATTAAAATCGCTGTTTCGAGAAAAAGAGCTTTAAAGTTTGAACACTTGCCGTTTTTCTTTTTGAATAAAATACATTATTAAACAGATCTAATGTCTTAGAAAATATAAAAATCTAATTATTTGTTGGCATGGTGGTGATTTGAGGATGTCACCAATGGAAAGAGCGCCCTAACATTACCCATGATATGGTTTTATCTCAAAATTTCCAAATTTCAAGTTAGTTCGTTTTACCAAATCAGGGCCGTAATGCTGATTGTGATCACAAATATGAGTACTGAAATAAATTGGTTTTGAAAACTTTTTGAAAAGCTTTATCATTTTTATTTCTTGTGTGTTTTTACTATGTCTGCATTGTATCATCACATCCGCTGTTGTCTTAATGCAATGGCCTATGTGCAATGTATTGTAATGTAATGTTGTGTAATGTAATGAAATGTAATGTAAAGTAGAACATTAATATCGATATGAATTCACCATTCCAAAAGATATTTTGATTCGCCTATGGGTTACAGTTATTTGAAATAAATGTCGACAGGGTTAAAAAAAAAAAAGAAGAAGAAATACGCTAACCTGTGCATGCTATTCCATTTCCACTGTAACCAGCATTACATGTACATGTGAAGGAACTATCGGTATTGGTGCAAACAGCATTTGCGTCACAGTTATGAGTACCTAAAGTGCATTCATCAACATCTGTAAAAAATGGTATGAAATAAGTTATTTGTTTCAGAATATTTTTGGGCGAAAAATAAACACTTTCGGTGTATAAAACGCATTGAGCTATATATATTTATTTGATCATACTCATATTGATGATGATGGGGGTTTAAAAGATTGTCAATAATGCGTGTATTATGTTCGTTTAAAAACTTTAACAAAAAAATAAATATATTACCGTTGATATTATTAAGTATTAAATCATTAGTTAGTAATTGTAGATAATGTAATGTAATCTTATGTAATGAAATGTTATATGGTGTAATGTAGAAAATTAATTTCGATAAAAATACGCCATATTTCCACTCGCGTAAATACAATGGCGATAGGTCCATAATAGACTAACATGTGCATGTTATAGGCAGAATTTGCACTTTTTGGTGTTGAAAACCTTTTGAAAAGCTTAATCATTTTATATTTCTTGTGTTTTTATACTACAGCTGCATTGTATCATCACATCCGCTGTTGTCTTAATGCAATGACCTATGTGTAATGTATTGTAATGTAATGTAATGTAATATAATGTAATGTAATGTAATGTAATGTAATGTAGTGCAGTGTAATGTAAGCAATATAATGTGATGTAAAGTAGAAAATTTATTTCGATGTGAAGGTAGTTTGACTCACAAATGGGTGACAATTATTTGAAATAAATTTAATGTTGATATGGTACCAAATTTACTTACCTATGCATGCTACTCCATTTCCACTGTAACCAGCATTACATGTACATGTGAAGGAACCAATGGTATTGGTGCAAGCAGCATTTGCGTCACAGTTATGGGTACCTGAAGTGCATTCATCAACATCTGTAACAACTGGTATAAAATAAGTCATTTGTTTCAAAAAGACAATTTAAAGTAATGTTAGGGTGAAAAAATTGCTCTTTTGGTGTACAAAACTATATTGCGCATTATATATTTGATTATGCTCATATTGATGAGGATGGTTGGTACTGCATCGAATTTGTTTTGAAAACTTTTTGATAAGCTTTATTATTTTTTATTTCTTGTGTTTTATACTATATCTGCATTGTATCATCACATCCGCGGTACCGTAATACAATGGCCTCTGTTCAATTTATTGTAATGTAGTGTAATGTTTTGTAATGTATGTAATTTAATGTAATGTAAAGTAGAAAATTAATTTCGATATGAATACACCATTCCAAAATGGGTGACACTTATTTAAAATAAATGTCGACAGGGTATAAAAAAACAACACTAACATGTGCATGTTACTCCATTTCCACTGTAACCAGCATTACATGTACAGGTGAAGGAACCAACGGTATTGGTGCAAGCAGCATTTGCGTCACAGTTATGGGTACCTAAACTGCACTCATTAATATCTGTAAAAAATGGTATAAAATAAGTTATTTGTTTTTGAAAGATTGTCAATAATACATGCTTATAATTATGTTCATAATAAAAGAAATGAAACAAATAAATAAATAGATTTTGAGGTACAATTAATACTCAATAACGCTTGAATAAATTGTATTTACTTGACAACATAAATTATCGTTATTACGTCACAAAATATTAGAAGCGAGCTTGTTTTGAAAACTTAAAGCAATCAGAATAGCTTTATTATTAGTTTTGGTATTTTGTATTTTACTGTTTACATCAAATCTGCTTTTGTGTTAATGAAATGCACTGTAATGTGATGAAATGTAATGTAATGTAAGTAATGTAATGTAATGCAATGCAATGCAATGGAATGCAATATAATGTAATGTCATTTTATGTAATGCAATGTAATGTAATGTAATGTAAGTAATGTAAAGTAATAAATGTAATATAGAGTAATGTCATGTAAGTAATGTAATATAGGCAATGTAATGTAATATAATATAATATAAAGTAATGTAAGTCAGGTAATGTAATGTAAGGAAAGTAATGTAAGTCAGGTAATGTAATGTAAGTAAAGGAATGTAAGTCAGGTAATGTAATGTACGTAAGGTAGTGTAATGTAAAATAAATAATGTTTTGTAGTGTAATGTAATGTAATGTAAGTAATATAAGTAATGCAATATAATGTAATGTAATGTAAGTAATGTAATGTGATGTGATGTAATGTAATGTAATGTGATGTAATGTAATGTAATGTAATGTAATGTAATGTAATGTAATGTAATGTAATGTAATGTAATGTAATGTAAGTAAAAGTGGGTAATGGTGAATCCAATCCAATCCATTCCAAAAGGTATTTTGATTCGCCTATGGGTTACAGTTATTTGAAATAAATGTCGACAGGGTTTAAAAAAGAAAGAAATACACTAACCTGCGCATGCTATTCCATTTCCACTGTAACCAACATTACATGTACATGTGAAGGAACCATCGGTATTGGTGCAAACAGCATTTGCGTCACAGTTATGTGTACCTAAAGTGCATTCATCAACATCTGTAAAAAAAATGGTATGAAATACGTTAATTGTTTCAAAATAGAATATTTTTGGGCATAAAATAAACACTTTGGGTGTATAAAACTAACGCATTGAGCTATATATATTTGATCATACTCATATTAATGATAATGGGGTTTAAAATATTGTCAATAATGCGTGTATTATGTTCATTTAAAAACTTTAACAAATAAATACATATATTACCGTTGATATTATTAAGTATTAAATCATTAGTTAGTAATTGTAAATAATGTAATGTAATGTAATGTAATCTTATGTAATGAAGTGTTATATGGTGTAATGTAGAAAATTAATTTCGATAAAAATACGCCATTTTTCTACTCGCGTAAATACAATGGCGATATGGTACAAAATAGACTAACCTGTGCATAGGCTAACCTGTGCATGTTATAGGCAGTATTTGGATTTTTTGGTGTTGAAAACCTTTTGAAAAGCTTAATAATTTTTTTATTTCTTGTGTTTTTATACTACGGCTGCATTGTATCATCACATCCACTATTGTCTTAATGCAATGACCTATGTGTAATGTAATGTAATGTAATGTAATGTAATGTAATGTAATGTAATGTAATGTAATGTAGTGCAGTGTAATGTAAGCAATATAATGTGATGTAAAGTAGAAAATTAATTTCGATATGAAGGTAGTTTGACTCACAAATGGGTGACAACTAACCTGTACATGTTATTCCATTTCCACTGTAACCCGCGTTACATGTACATGTGAAGGTTCCACCAGGTATATTCACGCAAACAGCATTTGCGTCACAGTTATGAGTTACTGAAGTGCATTCATCATAATCTGTCAAAAAATTATGTAAAATAAGCTATTTGTTTCGAAATGGACTATTAAGTATAATTAGCGAAACCTGTTTTCGTTAATTGGTGTTAGCCCCGGTATCGATCGACGTTGAGGGCGTGTGCATTGGCCGTTGTCATCACAATTTGACTCCGGAATAGTTTTGATGGCCATTCTTTCAAATGAAAACCCACCCTACCCGCCCTTGTTTCGTTTCAAAAAAAAAAAAAAAAAAAGGTGGGGCGTGGAGGGCCTACTTTTTGGAGCCTAAGCGGTTTTTTCAGATTATTCACGTTGGAGGGCCGCGCCCCCCTTCGGGAACAAATAGGGGTTGGGAAAAAAACTTTTAAGCTTTTAGGGACTATTGTGATTTGCTACAAATTGTTATATTTAGTCGTCCGTGTAGTATGGCGACAGCATAAACATTGTGTAAGTACATGTTGAAAGTATATGTTTTTATTCGTTCGCCTGTGTATGACGGTGACAGTTGGTAATTCAGAATTTAAAGGTGCTCTTGTGTTTAACATTGCACAGTTAGCCTGTGTATATACGGCTTTGTGTTTTATGTGTTTTTTATTCAGTATTATTGAGCCATAAAATTATTCCGTGGTCATTCCGCACAAAAGTTTGGTTGTCTTGTGTCTTTCTTCTTTGTCGTCGATATCCGGGGCTAAAAGTAATTGAAACCCGCAGCTTAGCATTTATACTCAAAGTTTTGTCCGATACGACCAACTGGGTTCAACCATTTAAATGTGGTCTGATCACTTTAAAATTAGGGTTAACTTGATTACAAAAATGTATCGTTTGTCACATCTACAATAATTTTAGTTAATGGGTTATAAGGTTATAAGGTCAAAGTCATCCACAGTTTCGACGTGGTCAAACTTGTAGCCACATCCGATTTACAAAAATGATACATCAAATTGTTCCCTTTGATATGGGCGTTCCAGAAATAAAGTCTGCACAAAAAGAAACTCAGCTGTTATAAACACGCCTAAAGCTTCAGAACTAATAATCGTTTTCGCAATACCTATTTCAACATAGTGGGAAGGATGAATTATTTACTCACATTTTGATACCCCATTTGTCAAATGTTGTTCAATATTAACAACACAGTAGTGTTTTTAAAGAAAAATACCCTAATTTAAAAGTGACAGTTTACAGCGATCAATGGTTATTATGCCAGCACGGTAGCACGTAAAGCCCGCCTATCTTCACGCTTACTTCACGGTTGTTTGATGGGATCATTTATAAGTTTTCAAACAAAACACCATGTACAACCAAATTTTAGGCTTAAACAGCTAAAAGTGATATCATGCTGATGTATACAGATGCTTTTGAGCCATTTTCAACTTTAATTTTCACTTTTTTTACCAAATTATTTACTTTTATAGCATTTCTTAAAGCTTTTTCGGATATAAAATGCATCTATTATTGACAAAATTGGTGGCGCTATTTAGTAACTGGAAATTACTCTTTCAAGCTTTTAATACAAATATTTCCTTTTACTGTTTGATAAAATATGTTTATAAAATTTCCTTGTTGCGTGTTTCACCTATTCCAGCTGTTTTAATGGCAGTATTAATTACCTACCCCATGCAAATAAAGAAATATGATTTAGGATAAATAGCGCCATCTATAGTTTGCATTTAGTTAATAATGAAACCAATTCTATATACATCAAACAACCGTGACTTCAAATCAATACAAATAGCTGCAACTTGGGTATTTTTCTTTCAAAACACTGCTGTATTGTTAATATTGAACACAATTGGGCAAATTGGGTATGATCAATGCGCGTAAATAATTCATCCTTCCCTCTATGTTGAAATATTGTGAAAACGATTATTAATTCTGATGCTATAGGCGTGTTTATAACAGCTGAATTTCTTTTTTGCAGACTTTATATACTTCTTACTTATATTGCAATTCAATTTTGAGGGGCAATCCATTTGTTTCAATCTGACAAATGATTGTAGTTGAAGAAAGACTCAGGATAAAGATATTGATTATTGATAATAGAAAATCAATCAGTAACAAGGTGTTAATTTAAAGCTGCAAAAGAAGAATATTACGTATAATATTACTTCTGTACAATGAATATATAAACACATTGGTGAAAATTGCTAAAGATGTAACTAAATACAATTAAGAAGAAAGAAAGCGCAGTAATAAAATAAAATTGATTAATTAATTAAATAACCGATTACAATATTAGGTTAAGTAATAAATTATAAGTTACAAAATAGATTTTGAGGTAGGATCAAAAGAAAGGAGTAAGTATTTCATGTACTTTGAAACGTAATACAATTCAACGATAGAGCGCCTGAATAAATTGTCTTTGCTTGATAACATACTTTATCATTATTAAATTATCACATCACAAAATTTTAAAATGTTTTCAAACTCATAACTCGACAACAGTGAAGTCGTCTTTCCACATTGAGCATGAGTGGGATTCGCTTTTCAGCTTTATAATGCGACCTGCTCAACTAGAAATTGCAGGACAAGTTAAGGTACATCATGAAAAAACAGTGCATTGATCGATGGCAATTATAAATAGACATTTTTTTTCACTAGGTTCGCCGTTGCAAATAATAAAGGAGACAAGTGGAAAAATGATCCCGCCTGGGAATCGGACCCAGGCCCCCATGTTTACGAGACCTATGCCTCAACCACTGGGCCACGGGAGCTTCATGATTAGACTTGTTGAGATTCGAAGCTATAAGCGGTCACTTTAATTTATTTACTCCCATCAAATAGCCCATAGTAACTAGGGCAGTAAATGTGGGAAAAAACAGTACCATTATCGACAGGAATTATATTAATAGACATAATGAGCAGAGGTATATCTCTGCTTTTCTCTAGTTATTGTTATTATTATTATTATTATTATTATTATTATTATTATTATTATTATTATTATTAGTAGTAGTAGTAGTAGTAGTAGTAGTAGTAGTATTATTATTGTTATTATTATTATTATTGTTATTGTTATTATTATTATTATTATTATTATTATTATTATTATTATTATTATTATTATTATTATTATTATTATTATTATTATTATTAGTGTTATTATTATTATCATTTTGAAGAATATAATCTATTTTAGCATCATAGTGAGGCACGAAATATAACTCACCTGTTACAAAGACGGCGTTCTGGAGCCCGTCCGCCACCCCTGTTGCAATCTCAGTTTCTGAGCCGTCTGCTGTGGTGCCCGATTTAGGTATGACATATATGTCATTGGATTCTTTATCAGCACAATAAAGGTTGTCGTGGTATATGTGGATATTTCTAAGGCCACCAGTACGACCTGAAAGATAAGTATGATGTCATTATCCCATCATTTTAGATTATTAATGCATAAATATATTACAATATTGCATAATGTATGTTAAAAAAAACCACGAAAATCAAACAGTAAAATACACATAAAAATACAGAACTATGAGCAACAGTTCAGAATGTTATATCGCAATGACCCAAGGTAAACAACACCTTTGATCCAAATTATTCGCTTCAAGATGCAAGGTAAAACAGACTTTTGTATAAATTAACAAAATCTGAATCTTTAATTAAAAAAAAGTAAAGTATGAATGGACAATGAATGCATATATCAATTATTAACCAATTTATGCATCTATTTACAATGTCAACTTATCCGGCGGCAGTCTATTTCTTCTTACAGATTCTAAAGTTCTGTTGCACTCAATGTTCTGGACGACTAATGCATATTCAGATTTAATCCTGTCCAGCGAAGACCACTCTTGACTTGCGTAATATATTGCGTACAAAATCCTTGGACAGATGATAATTTCCAAAACGGTGCTGCTTTTACCACTGATTCACTCACTTTCTTAATGCCTTTCCCGAACTGTTCCATTTACTTTGACAGACATGTTCTTTCGTAAAACAGACTTCGGCAAGTCGAAAAAAAAAAAATAAACCAAAGTCTTTTGCTAAAAGGTAAGCCCTCGTTAAAACTCCATATTCTCATTGGTTCTGACCGTACAAGTTGCTTCGTAACCAGAATACAATATAGCTACACAATCCTGTAGCTCACACCAGTGGCATGCGTAGCACATTGAAAGTGGGGGGGGGCAGGTTGTTCAGTTCCCCGAATGGAGTCTGATTAGGGGCAAATTTTGACGTATTTGACGTTTTTCCCCCGATTTTCCCCTAATCCCCTGAATTTCCAACAAAAGTGGGGGCCGTTGGCCCCCCCCCCCCCCTTTGCGCACGCCACTGGCTCACACTTGGATCACTCTCATAAATCTGCCACGAAATCGTGTTTACATTTACTTAAATAGTGAAACAGGAAATTCCTCATTCTATTAATAGCTCATTCCCTCATTATACATACATACAAATACATACATACATAAAGATATTTATAAAGCCTCTTTAAAATTTATCAAAGCGCTGAACAAGGAGAGAAAGGATGGAAAAAAGAAACACAGAAGGAACAAGAAAGAAGCTAATTGAAAAGGTGAGTTTTCAATTTCAATCTGAAAACTGGAATTGATGGACACTCTTTAATGGCTTTAGGGAGTGTATTCCATTCCCTCGGGCCAGAGACAGAGAAGGTATTTAAACCAGCTGGTCTACGTACCCTATGCTGACTAAGCAGAGTCTTTATATTCCTTTCACCTTGAGTAATACCATAGAGGATTGCATTGCCATAATCAAGTCAGGACAGTATGAGAAAACTAACAGCGTGGTTAGGCTAGCTCACATCACACACTATAGGTGGCGCTATTCGTCCATAGGGAAGTGGAATGTGCATGTACGGTCCAAAAATGGCTTTACTGTGGGGCTCAATGGAGAAAATCACTAAAAATTAATTTTGACAACCAAAACCTAAGTGATGTTGACTTATGTTGGTACTGGCATGATACTGGATTCATAAACTATCGCATAATGCAATCCATGTTCCACCAAGTCGACGCTCTATTTAGCTCAAAAGCAATTTGTGTGTAAATCAAGACCATCAAAAACAGCTTTCTTACAGTAAAGAATAGGAAGTCATCTGGGGTCACATACAGTAGTGTGCATTGTACATGTGCCTGCTGTCACAATTTCACACACATAATTGTGGGCAATTTGATGACACTATTTTTGTCAGTAACTAAAACGTATATGCACTAGAAACATGATTGACCCCTTATTGTTTAGGTAATTTAATTCTCTTTCAAATGAAAGAATTTTTTTGAACATCCATAGCGTAGTGACAGGTATCGTGGTCAATGAATTTACGGATGCGGTAAAGATTACGAAGATGGAAATTGGTAGACTTTGCGAGGGTGGTAATGTGGTCACGCATAGACATGGTAGGATCAAATATGATTCCCAGATTCCGGATAGAATTGGAGGGCTCGATAATGACTGAGCTGCCCAAATGAAACGTTACATTGGAAATGGAGTTAATGACACGAGAGGATGCAACAGCAAAAACTTCAGTTTTTTGATCATTCAACTTTAGTTTATTGATTGTCATCCACTTCTTGATATCTGAGATACATGCAGACAATCTGGATAAAACTAGATCAGAACTTTCAGGAACGGAAGGATCAAATGCAGTATATAATTGTGTATCACCTGCATATACGTGGTATCTCAAATGAAGATGAGTTATGATATCAGCGACAGGTTTAGTGTAAAAAGTAAATATTAGAGGACCCACTGAGCCTCTAGGAACCCCAAAATCCACAGATAAAGGATTCACAAAAAAAATAACTCCCCCCTAAAATTACAAAACATTTTTTTGCATAACTTGACATACATTTCGTGGATTTGAAAAATTTAAAAACCTGTGAATAAAGGAATTAATTTTCTACCCTCCCAACGTTCTTTCGCCTGAAAATCTTTTTGTTTTGGCCAAAAATAATCACGTTTTCTAAAAATGATGCTTTCAGAAAAAGTTGCACTTTTCAACATCCTCATTTATGTCAAAATTAGCTTCAACAAATCATTATTTTGCATTACGTGATGGTTGCATGGGTGACTAAGAGTTCAGAGACAAAAAGGTGAAGGAAAAAAACAATTAAATCAATCGTAACATTGATACCGAGAAAGTTTTGTACATTACATGTATGGGATGTTGAAAAGCGCAACTTTTTTAAGGCATCATTTTGGAAAAATGTGATTATTTTTGACCAAAACAAAAAAGATTTTGAGAAGGGATAACTTTGATAGGGTAGCAAAAAGATGCCTCTATTCACAGGTTTTTAAATTTTTCAAATCACCAAAATTAATGTTAAGTTATGCAAAGAAATGTTTTGTAACTCCTAAATTGATTTTACCATTTTTGAAACACCGACTCAATAAAATCTTCTAGAAAAACCCCGTACATGTTAATTATGCATTGTTTTATACGGCAAGATGATTGCATGGGTGACTGGGTAATCGAATACATAAAAATTAAAGAAAACAAAAACACCATTAAAGAAATCAAAACATTGATATCGAGAATGATTTTGTACATTAAATGTATAGGATGTGGAAAAGTGCAACTTTTTCTGAAAGCATCATTTTTGGAAAATGTGATTATTTTTGGCCAAAACAAAAAGATTTTTTAATGAAAGAACTTTGGGAGGGTAGGAAAATGATTCATTTATTCACAGGTTTTTAGATTTTTCAAAACAACGAAATCTATGTCAAGTTATGCAAAGAAATGTCTTGTAATTTTAGGGGGGGAGTTATTTTTTGTGAACCCTTTAGCTTATCCGAAAGGGTGCCAGAGATACTGACACGATTTGTGCGGCCCTTAAGGTAGCTATCAAACCAGTTCAACACGAGACCACGCAGCCCATAAGATAGAGCAAGGCGAGATGTTAATAAATCGTGTCGAACGCCGCCGACAAATCCAACAAGACAAGATATACAGCCCGGTTATTGTCAGATGCCATCACCGTTTCAATGCTTGTGCATGATAGCCAACTCATTGCTATGCCAAACAGCCAAGCCCACACTGAATGACTGACTTGGAAATGTTAACATCAAGTGCAATATATCTACCAGGTTTCGGAAAGCAACAAGACAACATGCATTGATCACATACCTGACCAATGCTGGAGATTTTAAATACTGCAGCAGAAACGTACCAACCGCACACCTCGAAGTTGTAATATTCACAGAATAGTCACCAAAAAATTAACATGAAAATGGACATGCGCGCATTTCCCCATTAAAAACTTGGAAATGTTGCCATCCCCTACTCCCGTCCCAAGGTTCGCAAAGTTGACTGGCATGTCCTCTTCATTGCCCCCCCCATAATGGATAATTGCTCTACAGATCACCCGCCATTTGCTCTTTGGGTGAAGCATTGGTAGAGGAGTTTCAATATATCACCCTCGTATGATGAGACAGGGAATAATTAAAAATTGACATGGGAACTCTGGAAAAGAATAGTTTATCTTCCGAAATATGCTCACTCCAGGCCCGTACGTAGTATTTCATTGGGGGGGTGCTGATTTTGAAAAATTGGACTTTTTTTCCATGGGGAGGGGCGATTTTGTGAAAAGTGGACTAAAATTTTGACCTTTTTTGTCCAAAAAAACGTAAAATACCTGATATTGACTTTTTTGGGGTGCCTCGCACCCCCCCCGCACCCCCTTGCATACGGGCCTGGCTCACTCCAAACTCAGCAAACAGGTCAAAATTATCACATGTCTAGTCAACGCTGAAGTACTGCTCCCCTGCCATTGAACTACCACTTCTGACCTCGTCTTACTGGACGGGACGTTGCTGATTTGTGTCAGGTTAACTGGGTGGAAAAAAGAAAAATGGCTCCAGCTAAACATGCGAGACCCATCCCAATTCAAGGGCATTCACAATTCAAGGGACACACATTTTCCATCTCCATTTTTTGCTATTTGTATAGTCACTGTTTGTCTATTTCTAGATCACGTATACCACAAGTACTTATTCATTCCAAGAGAAGTGAGACCTGCTGATTATAAGGGTTTTATCTCTTTTAAAATGGAAAATATGTAAAACAAAATAACACATACCACTAAACAGCGTTGTTTTACTGCCACCAGTTAGATCAGATTTTATTATGGTGTCTGGTGTATTACCACCGTTGTACATCCCGTAAAACAACTCATTAGCTGAAACGAAAGAAGATCAAAGAATGAAATTATAATTACAATTATTCTAATAACAAGGTTACAATTTCCAAACACAGTAACAGTTGGTTAATCTTTCGTAATAAAAACTTCTTTCCTTCTTTCCTTCCTTCCTTCCTTCCTTTCTTTCTTTCTTTCTTTCTTTCTCTCTTTCTTACTTTCTTTCTTTCTTTCTTTCTCTCACTCTCTCTCTCTCTCTCTTTCTTTCTTTCTTTTTTTTTTTTTCTTTTTTTTTTTCTTTCTTTTTTTTTTCTTTCTTTCTTTCTTTCTTTTTCTTTCTTTCTCTCTCTCTCTCTCTCTCTCTTCTTTCTTTCTTTCTTTCTTTCTTTCTTTCTTTCTTTCTTTCTTTCTTTCTTTCTTTCTTTCTTTCTTTCTTTCTTTCTTTCTTTCTTTCTTTCTTCCTTTCTTTCTTGATGAGGTGTAATAAAACAAATACTACATGGCACTTTTAGGGTAATAGGGTCCCTATTTTCTCCTCGGTAGTGGCTACAGGCCTAGCACCCCTCATCCTCCGGGTTCGAAGTGGTAGTTAGTACCAAGGGAAAATAGTGACCCTATTTCCTTCAAACAATGTAGGCCTACCTGCTTCATCGACATCGACAGTCACAGGTTGTTGCAAACCTGAATCTATCGTCGTCGGAGTGCCCCCGGTAGCGGGGATCTTCACTATAGTTCCACCGTCATATGCTGCATACAAATTCCTGGGTAACAGAAGGAAATAAATGTGTTTAAGGGATATAGGCATAGAAACAATTAACTAAATTAATGTATTCTTGTGTAAACCTGAATATTATAGTATCACAACTTCATCTGCATAACAGTACTTGCATAAAATCCTGCTGTAAAGCTTTTTTTTTAGAAAATGAATAAAATTCATTAATATTATTCTCATTATTTGGTTGAACGTGTATCATGTGACCAAAACTAGTTTAAAATATCAAAAAAAACGTTTGTTGAGGAAATGGGGTATTATTGGATGTACCCGTTCCCTCTGAGCGCGTATAACCTCATTGCCGCGTCACAGTTCCTAGTGGTCGGTTTAACTCGATACGTACACGGTGGTATTAATGTGTAGCAAGTCATGCTGTCTTTCGATCGCGAAGCACACAATATTTTCACGATAAGCTTATGCCACTCAACTGTGTGCATGTTTCGCGCATATTATGTGCACTCAATCAAAACAAAGCAAGATCAGCCTACAATCAAGGAAAAAAGTCCTTGGAACGCTTGGCACACTCTGTCGAAATTCCGTGCAGAATTTCTTATGTTCATGGAAATTACCTATATTGTGTTTGGGAAGAAACATGACATCTACAACAATGATTTACCCTTCCCTCTCCCCATCAAGCAATGTTGGAACACATTGGGGAACCGCTGAAGACATTGGCATTTCTCAACATTGCACGGGGGAGAGGGGGTGACAGTTTTCCGTTATTTACACGCAAGCGTTCCAAGACTTTTTTCCTTGATTGTCTCTACCGAATGCAAAATAGTTCATCTAAATTGCGTTTTTGTCTCATAACTCAAAAACGGAATGTCGTATGAGCTTCAAATTGCACACGATTTGAGAGTGGATTATATGCTTTGTAATCATAATAAAATTGTTGATAAAGAATTTGGTTTATTTAGGGAGTGGTCATTGGAAACACCCCTATGCTAAATTACTCACGTTTCTTAATCATGGCTCTAAAATGCTCTAAAATGTCGTTTTTGTCCATAACTCAAAAACCGAATGTTGTATTGGTTTCATATTGCACCAGATTTGAGAGTAGATAATATCCTTTTGAATCATAATAAAATTGTTGATAAAAATGTTGGGTTATTCAGGGAGTGGTCACTGAAAACACCTCATATGCTAAATTACACAAGTTTCGTAATAATGCCCTCTACTGTAGTCAAATTTCGTTTTTGTCTCGTAACTCAAAAACACTACAAATACATTTTTTACAATATTACAATGTTTTGCAGCATGTTTCCAAAATATTTTCAATGTTATTAAAACTTCAAACATTTTGTACCCTTTATGATATAACCCAACATGTAAATGTTTTGTCTAAAACTTGTGTTTGCTGAGTATAGGCATATATAAATGTTTTCTGAAAAACTTGTGTACGCTGAGTATAAGCATATCCGAGCGAATCACAAAGATTATGATGTAACAATTTGAAACAACTCATTTCTGAATATTATTTCTATTAAGACACGCTTTTGCGATGAGAAAAAACACGAAAAAAAACCACAATTGAATATACATTTTTAAAAAAGACCACCACTGGGACTCGAACCATTCACATCGGTCAATAGTCAAAAGGTTATCAGTCTGAGGACTAATCCGCTACGCCACGCTGCCATTTCGCAATCGAAGTAACAAGTTTTGTTCTTTTATAGTAGTCAGGTATCGGGGAAAGTGTAAAGTTTATAGAGTGCTTGCACGAAAGGTCATGAGTTCAAATCATCCTCCAGACACGCTCCATAAGATATGCTAATGCATGGAGTACAAAGAATTACTTTGATCAAAACCAGTTAAACAGGTGATTGGTATTGTACTCCGTGCATTTGCATGTCCTCTGGAGCGTGTCTTTAGGATGGTTTGAACTTTGTGATCTTCCATGCAAGCACCCTATAGTAGAAACCTCAAAATGTATCAGTTTACCATAATGACAAAATGGTCCAAAATCGACATTTTATGTTTTTAGGCCGCATCTCACGAAGCGTCACGTTCGTTTACATTTGCTATACCAATTGAAAATGTTTTATTGCAAAAGGAATGAAACATTTGTTTCATATATTAAATTTGTTAACAGTTAAGTTTTCCAATTTGAATTGTAATAAATACGCAAAACAACTCATTTCTGAATATTATTTATATTAAAATACGCTTTTGCGATGAGAAAAAAAACAAGAAAAGAAAAAAGAAAACAACAATTGAATATACTTTTAAAAAAAGACCACCAATGAGACTCGAACCACATCGGTCAATAGTCAAAAGGTTATCAGTCTGAGGACTAATCCGCTACGCCACGCTGCCATTTCGCAATCGAAGTAACAAGTTGTGTTCTTTTATAGTAGTCAGGTATCGGGGAAAGTGTAAACTTGTATAGTAGAAATGGCAAAGTGTATCAGTTTACCATAATGACAAAATGGTCCAAAATCGATATTTTATGTTTTTGAACGTGACGCATCTCATGAAGCGTCACGTTCGTTTACATAAAATATACGAATTGAGAATGTTTGTCATTATGGTAAACTGAATGAAACATTGCCATTTCATATATGAACAAGTTAACACTTTACCATTTTGACTTTTATTAAAAGAACATAAACTTGTTACTTCGTTTGTGCAATGGCAGCGTGGCGTAGCGGATTAGTCCTCCGACTGTTAACCTTTTGGCTATTGACTGATGTGCATGGTTCGAGTCCCAATGGTGGTCTATATTTTTCTTTAAGTGTATTAAATTGTTGTTTTTTTTTCTTTTATTTTTTCTCATCGCAAAAGCGTATTTTGTTATAAATAATATTCAGAAATGAGTTTTTTCAAATTGTTACATCATAATAATCTTTCTGATTCGCTCGGATGTGCCTATACTCAGCAAACACAAGTTTTAGAGAAAACATAAATTTTACACGTTAGGTTATATCATAAAGGGTACATAACGTTTTAATAACATTCAAAAAAGATTTTGGAAAACATGCTGCAAAACATTATGATATTGTACGAAAAATGCATTTGTAGTGTCTTTGAGTTATGAGACAAAAACGAAAATTGATTCAGTATCATACAGAAGAGGGCCATAATTACAAAACTTGTGTCATTTAGCATAGGAGGTGTTGTCAGTGACCACTTTCTAAATAACTCAACATTTTTATCAACAATTTTATTATGATTCAAAAGGATATTATCTACTCTCTAATCGTGTACAATATGAAGCTCATACAACATTCTGTTTTTGAGTTATGGACAAAATCGACATTTTAGAGCAGTTTAGAGCCATAATTATGAAAAGTGTGTAATTTAGCATATGGGGTGTTTTCAGTGACCACTCCTAAATAAACCAAATTCTTTATCAACAATTTTATTATGATTGCAAAGCATATAATCCCTCTCAAATCGTGTGCAATATGAAGCTCATACAACATTCTGTTTTTGAGTTATGGACAAAAACGACATTTTAGAGCAGTTTAGAGCCATAATTATGAAACGTGTGTAATTTAGCATATGGGGTGTTTTCGGTGACCACTCCCTAAATAAACCAAATTCGTTATCAACAATTTTATTATGATTGCAAAGTATATAATCCACTCTCAAATCGTGTGAAATTTGAAGCTCATACGACATTCCGTTTTTGAGTTATGAGCCAAAAACGAAATTTAGATGAAATATTTTGCATTCGGTAGAGACAATCAAGGAAAAAAGTCCTTGGAACGCTTGGCACACTCTGTCGAAATTCCGTGCAGAATTTCTTATGTTCATGGAAATTACCTATATTGTGTTTGGGAAGAAACATGACATCTACAACAATGATTTACCCTTCCCTCTCCCCATCAAGCAATGTTGGAACACATTGGGGAACCGCTGAAGACATTGGCATTTCTCAACATTGCACGGGGGAGAGGGGGTGACAGTTTTCCGTTATTTACACGCAAGCGTTCCAAGACTTTTTTCCTTGATTGTCTCTACCGAATGCAAAATAGTTCATCTAAATTGCGTTTTTGTCTCATAACTCAAAAACGGAATGTCGTATGAGCTTCAAATTGCACACGATTTGAGAGTGGATTATATGCTTTGTAATCATAATAAAATTGTTGATAAAGAATTTGGTTTATTTAGGGAGTGGTCCTTGGAAACACCCCCTATGCTAAATTACTCACGTTTCTTAATTAATATGGCTCTAAAATGCTCTAAAATGTCGTTTTTGTCCATAACTCAAAAACCGAATGTTGTATTGGTTTCATATTGCACCAGATTTGAGAGTAGATAATATCCTTTTGAATCATAATAAAATTGTTGATAAAAATGTTGGGTTATTCAGGAGTGGTCACTGAAAACACCTCATATGCTAAATTACACAAGTTTCGTAATAATGCCCTCTACTGTAGTCAAATTTCGTTTTTGTCTCGTAACTCAAAAACACTACAAATACATTTTTTTACAATATCACAATGTTTTGCAGCATGTTTCCAAAATATTTTCAATGTTATTAAAACTTCAAACATTTTGTACCCTTTATGATATAACCCAACATGTAAATGTTTTGTCTAAAACTTGTGTTTGCTGAGTATAGGCATATATAAATGTTTTCTGAAAAACTTGTGTACGCTGAGTATAAGCATATCCGAGCGAATCACAAAGATTATGATGTAACAATTTGAAACAACTCATTTCTGAATATTATTTCTATTAAGACACGCTTTTGCGATGAAAAAAACACGAAAAAAAAACCACAATTGAATATACATTTTTAAAAAGACCACCACTGGGACTCGAACCATTCACATCGGTCAATAGTCAAAAGGTTATCAGTCTGAGGACTAATCCGCTACGCCACGCTGCCATTTCGCAATCGAAGTAACAAGTTTTGTTCTTTTATAGTAGTCAGGTATCGGGGAAAGTGTAAAGTTGTATAGAGTGCTTGCACGAAAGGTCATGAGTTCAAATCATCCTCCAGACACGCTCCATAAGATATGCTAATGCATGGAGTACAAAGAATTACTTTGATCAAAACCAGTTAAACAGGTGATTGGTATTGTACTCCGTGCATTTGCATGTCCTCTGGAGCGTGTCTTTAGGATGGTTTGAACTTTGTGATCTTCCATGCAAGCACCCTATAGTAGAAACCTCAAAATGTATCAGTTTACCATAATGACAAAATGGTCCAAAATCGACATTTTATGTTTTTAGGCCGCATCTCACGAAGCGTCACGTTCGTTTACATTTGCTATACCAATTGAAAATGTTTTATTGCAAAAGGAATGAAACATTTGTTTCATATATTAAATTTGTTAACAGTTAAGTTTTCCAATTTGAATTGTAATAAATACGCAAAACAACTCATTTCTGAATATTATTTATATTAAAATACGCTTTTGCGAAGAGAAAAAAAACAAGAAAAGAAAAAAGAAAACAACAATTGAATATACTTTTAAAAAAAGACCACCAATGAGACTCGAACCACATCGGTCAATAGTCAAAAGGTTATCAGTCTGAGGACTAATCCGCTACGCCACGCTGCCATTTCGCAATCTAAGTAACAAGTTGTGTTCTTTTATAGTAGTCAGGTATCGGGGAAAGTGTAAACTTGTATAGTAGAAATGGCAAAGTGTATCAGTTTACCATAATGACAAAATGGTCCAAAATCGACATTTTATGTTTTTGAGGCCGCATCTCATAAAGCGTCACGTTCGTTTACATTTGCTATACCAAATGTTTTAAACGAAGGAATGATGTTTCATATAGAATGCTTTACCATTTTGAAAAAGAATGAAATGTCGATTTTGACCATTTTTCATATATGGTAAACTGATAACACTTTGCCATTTTAATATGACAAGTTTACACTTTCCCTGATACCTGACTACTATAAAAGAACAAAACTTGTTACTTCGTTTGTGCAATGGCAGCGTGGCGTAGCGGATTAGTCCTCCGACTGTTAACCTTTTGGCTATTGACTGATGTGCATGGTTCGAGTCCCAATGGTGGTCTATATTTTTTTAAGTGTATTAAATTGTTGTTTCTTTTTTTTTCTTTTATTTTTTCTCATCGCAAAAGCGTATTTTGTTATAAATAATATTCAGAAATGAGTTGTTTCAAATTGTTACATCATAATAATCTTTCTGATTCGCTCGGATGTGCCTATACTCAGCAAACACAAGTTTTAGAGAAAACATAAATTTTACACGTTAGGTTATATCATAAAGGGTACATAACGTTTTAATAACATTCAAAAAAGATTTTGGAAAACATGCTGCAAAACATTATGATATTGTACGAAAAATGCATTTGTAGTGTCTTTGAGTTATGAGACAAAAACGAAAATTGATTCAGTATCATACAGAAGAGGGCCATAATTACAAAACTTGTGTCATTTAGCATAGGAGGTGTTGTCAGTGACCACTTTCTAAATAACTCAACATTTTTATCAACAATTTTATTATGATTCAAAAGGATATTATCTACTCTCTAATCGTGTACAATATGAAGCTCATACAACATTCTGTTTTTGAGTTATGGACAAAATCGACATTTTAGAGCAGTTTAGAGCCATAATTATGAAAAGTGTGTAATTTAGCATATGGGGTGTTTTCAGTGACCACTCCCTAAATAAACCAAATTCTTTATCAACAATTTTATTATGATTGCAAAGCATATAATCCCCTCTCAAATCGTGTGCAATATGAAGCTCATACAACATTCTGTTTTTGAGTTATGGACAAAAACGACATTTTAGAGCAGTTTAGAGCCATAATTATGAAACGTGTGTAATTTAGCATATGGGGTGTTTTCGGTGACCACTCCTAAATAAACCAAATTCGTTATCAACAATTTTATTATGATTGCAAAGTATATAATCCACTCTCAAATCGTGTGAAATTTGAAGCTCATACGACATTCCGTTTTTGAGTTATGAGCCAAAAACGAAATTTAGATGAAATATTTTGCATTCGGTAGAGACAATCAAGGAAAAAAAAGTCCTTGGAACGCTTGGCACACTCTGTCGAAATTCCGTGCAGAATTTCTTATGTTCATGGAAATTACCTATATTGTGTTTGGGAAGAAACATGACATCTACAACAATGGTTTACCCTTCCCCTCTCGCCATCAAGCAATGTTGGAACACATTGGGGAACCGCTGAAGACATTGGCATTTCTCAACATTGCACGGGGGAGAGGGGTGACAGTTTTCCGTTATTTACACGCAAGCGTTCCAAGACTTTTTCCTTGATTGTCTCTACCGAATGCAAAATAGTTCATCTAAATTGCGTTTTTGTCTCATAACTCAAAAACGGAATGTCGTATGAGCTTCAAATTGCACACGATTTGAGAGTGGATTATATGCTTTGTAATCATAATAAAATTGTTGATAAAGAATTTGGTTTATTTAGGAGTGGTCATTGGAAACACCCCCTATGCTAAATTACTCACGTTTCTTAATCATGGCTCTAAAATGCTCTAAAATGTCGTTTTTGTCCATAACTCAAAAAACCGAATGTTGTATTGGTTTCATATTGCACCAGATTTGAGAGTAGATAATATCCTTTTGAATCATAATAAAATTGTTGATAAAAATGTTGGGTTATTCAGGAGTGGTCACTGAAAACACCTCATATGCTAAATTACACAAGTTTCGTAATAATGCCCTCTACTGTAGTCAAATTTCGTTTTTGTCTCGTAACTCAAAAACACTACAAATACATTTTTTACAATATCACAATGTTTTGCAGCATGTTTCCAAAATATTTTCAATGTTATTAAAACTTCAAACATTTTGTACCCTTTATGATATAACCCAACATGTAAATGTTTTGTCTAAAACTTGTGTTTGCTGAGTATAGGCATATATAAATGTTTTCTGAAAAACTTGTGTACGCTGAGTATAAGCATATCCGAGCGAATCACAAAGATTATGATGTAACAATTTGAAACAACTCATTTCTGAATATTATTTCTATTAAGACACGCTTTTGCGATGAGAAAAACACGAAAAAAAAAACACAATTGAATATACATTTTTAAAAAGACCACCACTGGGACTCGAACCATTCACATCGGTCAATAGTCAAAAGGTTATCAGTCTGAGGACTAATCCGCTACGCCACGCTGCCATTTCGCAATCGAAGTAACAAGTTTTGTTCTTTTATAGTAGTCAGGTATCGGGGAAAGTGTAAAGTTGTATAGAGTGCTTGCACGAAAGGTCATGAGTTCAAATCATCCTCCAGACACGCTCCATAAGATATGCTAATGCATGGAGTACAAAGAATTACTTTGATCAAAACCAGTTAAACAGGTGATTGGTATTGTACTCCGTGCATTTGCATGTCCTCTGGAGCGTGTCTTTAGGATGGTTTGAACTTTGTGATCTTCCATGCAAGCACCCTATAGTAGAAACCTCAAAATGTATCAGTTTACCATAATGACAAAATGGTCCAAAATCGACATTTTATGTTTTTAGGCCGCATCTCACGAAGCGTCACGTTCGTTTACATTTGCTATACCAATTGAAAATGTTTTATTGCAAAAGGAATGAAACATTTGTTTCATATATTAAATTTGTTAACAGTTAAGTTTACCAATTTGAATTGAAATAAATACGCAAAACAACTCATTTCTGAATATTATTTATATTAAAATACGCTTTTGCGATGAGAAAAAAAAACAAGAAAAGAAAAAAGAAAACAACAATTGAATATACTTTTAAAAAAAAGACCACCAATGAGACTCGAACCACATCGGTCCAATAGTCAATCGAAAAAGGTTATCAGTCTGAGGACTAATCCGCTACGCCACGATTCCATATATGAAATTTTACCATTTTGCAATTGAAAGAAATAAGTATATATATTTATTTTAATAGTCAAATGGTAAAGTGTTAACAAATTTCATATAAGAAATGGCAAAGTGTATTCCAGTTTGCATAAAACAAATTGGTAGCAAAAACGATACGCTTTGAGATGCCTCAAAACATTTCGATTTTGGACGCATCTCATTATGGTAAACTGATTCACTTTGCCATTTTACTATACCAAGTTTAGAATTTTGATACCTGACTACTATAAAAGAACAAAACTTGTTATTTCGTTTGTGCAATGGCAATTGGTTAACGGATTAGTCCTTGACTGTTAACCTTTTGGCTATTGACTGATGTGCATGGTTCGAGTCCCAATGGTGGTCTATATTTTTCTTAAGTGTATTAAATTGCATGCTTGATACGTAATTCAGGTCCCAGTGTAGTCTATATGGTTTTCTTTAAGTGTATTGTTTTTTTTTTCTTTTATTTTTTCTCATCGCAAAAGCGTATTTTGTTATAAATAATATTCAGAAATGAGTTGTTTCAAATTGTTACATCATAATAATCTTTCTGATTCGCTCGGATGTGCCTATACTCAGCAAACACAAGTTTTAGAGAAAACATAAATTTTACACGTTAGGTTATATCATAAAGGGTACATAACGTTTTAATAACATTCAAAAAAAAAGATTTTGGAAAACATGCTGCAAAACATTATGATATTGTACGAAAAATGCATTTGTAGTGTCTTTGAGTTATGAGACAAAAACGAAAATTGATTCAGTATCATACAGAAGAGGGCCATAATTACAAAACTTGTGTCATTTAGCATAGGAGGTGTTGTCAGTGACCACTTTCTAAATAACTCAACATTTTTATCAACAATTTTATTATGATTCAAAAGGATATTATCTACTCTCTAATCGTGTACAATATGAAGCTCATACAACATTCTGTTTTTGAGTTATGGACAAAATCGACATTTTAGAGCAGTTTAGAGCCATAATTATGAAAAGTGTGTAATTTAGCATATGGGGTGTTTTCAGTGACCACTCCCTAAATAAACCAAATTCTTTATCAACAATTTTATTATGATTGCAAAGCATATAATCCCCTCTCAAATCGTGTGCAATATGAAGCTCATACAACATTCTGTTTTTGAGTTATGGACAAAAACGACATTTTAGAGCAGTTTAGAGCCATAATTATGAAACGTGTGTAATTTAGCATATGGGGTGTTTTCGGTGACCACTCCTAAATAAACCAAATTCGTTATCAACAATTTTATTATGATTGCAAAGTATATAATCCACTCTCAAATCGTGTGAAATTTGAAGCTCATACGACATTCCGTTTTTGAGTTATGAGCCAAAAAACGAAATTTAGATGAAATATTTTGCATTCGGTAGAGACAATCAAGGAAAAAAGTCCTTGGAACGCTTGGCACACTCTGTCGAAATTCCGTGCAGAATTTCTTATGTTCATGGAAATTACCTATATTGTGTTTGGGAAGAAACATGACATCTACAACAATGATTTACCCTTCCCTCTCCCCATCAAGCAATGTTGGAACACATTGGGGAACCGCTGAAGACATTGGCATTTCTCAACATTGCACGGGGAGAGGGGGGTGACAGTTTTCCGTTATTTACACGCAAGCGTTCCAAGACTTTTTTTCCTTGATTGTCTCTACCGAATGCAAAATAGTTCATCTAAATTGCGTTTTTGTCTCATAACTCAAAAACGGAATGTCGTATGAGCTTCAAATTGCACACGATTTGAGAGTGGATTATATGCTTTGTAATCATAATAAAATTGTTGATAAAGAATTTGGTTTATTTAGGAGTGGTCATTGGAAACACCCCTATGCTAAATTACTCACGTTTCTTAATCATGGCTCTAAAATGCTCTAAAATGTCGTTTTTGTCCATAACTCAAAAACCGAATGTTGTATTGGTTTCATATTGCACCAGATTTGAGAGTAGATAATATCCTTTTGAATCATAATAAAATTGTTGATAAAAATGTTGGGTTATTCAGGTAGTGGTCACTGAAAACACCTCATCTGCTAAATTACACAAGTTTCGTAATAATGCCCTCTACTGTAGTCAAATTTCGTTTTTGTCTCGTAACTCAAAAACACTACAAATACATTTTTTACAATATCACAATGTTTTGCAGCATGTTTCCAAAATATTTTCAATGTTATTAAAACTTCAAACATTTTGTACCCTTTATGATATAACCCAACATGTAAATGTTTTGTCTAAAACTTGTGTTTGCTGAGTATAGGCATATATAAATGTTTTCTGAAAAACTTGTGTACGCTGAGTATAAGCATATCCGAGCGAATCACAAAGATTATGATGTAACAATTTGAAACAACTCATTTCTGAATATTATTTCTATTAAGACACGCTTTTGCGATGAGAAAAAACACGAAAAAAAAACCACAATTGAATATACATTTTTTAAAAAGACCACCACTGGGACTCGAACCATTCACATCGGTCAATAGTCAAAAGGTTATCAGTCTGAGGACTAATCCGCTACGCCACGCTGCCATTTCGCAATCGAAGTAACAAGTTTTGTTCTTTTATAGTAGTCAGGTATCGGGGAAAGTGTAAAGTTGTATAGAGTGCTTGCACGAAAGGTCATGAGTTCAAATCATCCTCCAGACACGCTCCATAAGATATGCTAATGCATGGAGTACAAAGAATTACTTTGATCAAAACCAGTTAAACAGGTGATTGGTATTGTACTCCGTGCATTTGCATGTCCTCTGGAGCGTGTCTTTAGGATGGTTTGAACTTTGTGATCTTCCATGCAAGCACCCTATAGTAGAAACCTCAAAATGTATCAGTTTACCATAATGACAAAATGGTCCAAAATCGACATTTTATGTTTTTAGGCCGCATCTCACGAAGCGTCACGTTCGTTTACATTTGCTATACCAATTGAAAATGTTTTATTGCAAAAGGAATGAAACATTTGTTTCATATATTAAATTTGTTAACAGTTAAGTTTACCAATTTGAATTGAAATAAATACGCAAAACAACTCATTTCTGAATATTATTTATATTAAAATACGCTTTTGCGATGAGAAAAAAAAAAAACAAGAAAAAAAAAAACAACAATTGAATATACTTTTAAAAAAGACCACCATTGGACTCGAACCACATTGGTACAATAGTCAAAAGGTTATCAGTCTGAGGACTAATCCGCTACGCCACGCTGCCATTTCGCAATCGAAGTAACAAGTTGTGTTCTTTTATAGTAGTCAGGTATCAAAGGGGAAAGTGTATTTTACCATTTTGTATAGTAGAAATGGCAAAGTTATCAGTTTACCATAATGACAAAATGGTCCAAAATCGATATTTAAACGAACGTGATGCTTTTTGATGCCGCATCTCATGAAACATCAAATTCGTTTTTGCTATACCATTTTGTCATTATGGTAAACTGATACACTTTTGATTTCTACTATACAAGTTTACACTTTCCCTGATACCTGACTACTATAAAAGAACAAAACTTGTTACTTCGTTTGTGCAATGGCAGCGTGGCGTAGCGGATTAGTCCTCCGACTGTTAACCATTTTGGCTATTGACTGAAATGTGCATGGTTCGAGTCCCAATGGTGGTCTATATTTTTTTTAAGTGTATTAAATTGTTGTTTCATTTTTTTCTTTTTATTTTTTTCTCATCGCAAAAGCGTATTTTGTTATAAATAATATTCAGAAATGAGTTGTTTCAAATTGTTACATCATAATAATCTTTCTGATTCGCTCGGATGTGCCTATACTCAGCAAACACAAGTTTTAGAGAAAACATAAATTTTACACGTTAGGTTATATCATAAAGGGTACATAACGTTTTAATAACATTCAAAAAAGATTTTGGAAAACATGCTGCAAAACATTATGATATTGTACGAAAAATGCATTTGTAGTGTCTTTGAGTTATGAGACAAAAACGAAAATTGATTCAGTATCATACAGAAGAGGGCCATAATTACAAAACTTGTGTCATTTAGCATAGGAGGTGTTGTCAGTGACCACTTTCTAAATAACTCAACATTTTTATCAACAATTTTATTATGATTCAAAAGGATATTATCTACTCTCTAATCGTGTACAATATGAAGCTCATACAACATTCTGTTTTTGAGTTATGGACAAAATCGACATTTTAGAGCAGTTTAGAGCCATAATTATGAAAAGTGTGTAATTTAGCATATGGGGTGTTTTCAGTGACCACTCCTAAATAAACCAAATTCTTTATCAACAATTTTATTATGATTGCAAAGCATATAATCCCCTCTCAAATCGTGT